>NW_011500355.1:135765-144032 GCF_000495115.2 Populus euphratica
TTTTTTAGATTAACGTGGGTGTCCGGGCCAGCTTGCGCGCACCACGACTAATCCCACGGGCCCTGAAGTTAACGACCATGTAAGCCTCCAGTGGCCATCATATGAGCAACCAAGGACTCGAACCAGAGACCATAGAGGGAGCAAACCCCTTGATCCCAAGCTTTTACCACTTGACCACCACCTAGATGGTTTGAATTTATCAATTTTGGTCTTATATCTAGTTGAGAAATTTAACAATCAAGGGATCTAGTTGAAAATTTGTAAATTACTGGGACTGATATTGTTTTATTATTTGAATGCTTGTATCCATTTCTTTTTTTCCCTCCCTGTACTCTAGATTTTTTCTACTTAGTTACATGTGTTTTTTTTTGTTTGTTTTTTTATGCTTTAAATCCAGATTTTTTTAAAAAAAATTCCACTCCTTATATGAGAGTTTTGAACAAAAAAAAAATTATAAACAATTAGTTAAACAAATTTTTACAATGTAGATCAATACAAGAAATGATAAATTGAAAAAATCAACAAGTAAATTAATCAACTTTGTAACTATATTTCATGAGGCCATTAATAAAATAGGACTAGTGCTAAGTGTTCCTATAACATAAATGTGACTGATTTTCAATTGAATTCCAATTGAATAAAAAAATTCAACAAGGACTAAAAACGAATATGGACACTCAAGTATAAAAATTAAGAATAGACATTAACCAACTAGATCATTTAACTGTTTTTTACTATAGGCAAGGTCATTTCTAGAAAAACATTAAAAGAATACTTAAGCATTTCTAATATTTTTTTTAAAAAAATATTATATAGAGATTGATTTCATCAATTTGAATAGTTTAAAAACAATTTAAATAACTACAAAAAAAATACTTTGACTACAAAAAATTTAAAGATAATATTTTTTTATTTTGATATGGTAATATACTGTATTAACTCGAATCAACTAACTCGAATCAACTCAAATTAACATGTAAAATTCACAATTTAAATTATGAGATTGTGATAATTTCATCAAAAAAAAACATATTGAAACTTGATTTTCATTCAATTCAACATTAAAAAATAAAATTAATTTTATGATTAACTATTGCATCTTTTATAACCTCGGAAGATTCATGAAGTTTCCCTTATAAGCTGCAATGGTACAAACATCTCTATTATGTATCATCCACCAGCCAACCATTTTGTATGATAGTATGTTGTTATACATAATAATGCCACGAACAATGATCGAAGTCTAATCTAAATCTTGTTTAATTTAAATTAGTTATAATATACAACCTGCTGCATAGATTCATTCAGTGAAAAATCATGAATGAAAATTTCGATCCGCTGTACAAGAAAAGTGAAATCGGGGTGGGGGGGTCGATGAGCGACGTCAGGCCCTCCACCCTTTTCTTGCATTTTTCTTGATATCTTCTTGAACGTGTAATCACATGCAAGTTCTTTTCTTACTGTTGTAGATTACAGAGCGCCTTCGTGATCCTCGTGGACTTCGAAGAGGAGGGTTATCCGCCGCCGCCACTCCTCGCAATTTCGTTGCAAGCGGTGCTCGTCCTCGTGGCCTTGTTCAACCGGTACTTTTTTTTTTCCTTTCTTCTTTCTATAAGTTTTTTTACCTTCTGTTTATATATGAAAGCAACTTCTTGTTTTCTTTCATTTGGTTAATTTTTTGAATTTATAGAGATTACAGTTGTTCAGTCGGTTCTTTATGTTTTTTGAGTTGTTGGGGTATTTTTAAAGGCCGATAGGAACAATGCAGAAGATCAACCTCCTGCAAAACGGCGGCTTTTGTCTGCTGTTGTTAAGGTAGAAGCAAAACCTTATACAGTGCCCCCTATTTATACATATCTTCTTGGAATATATTATGTGAAATTCTTTATCTTAAAAATGGAGAATTGTTGGAATTTTCTGAAAATTGGATCTTTGTTGCTATCCGGGATGGAAGGTGGAAGAGGATGGAGAAATGTTGGAATTTTCTGAAAATTGAATCTTTGTTGCTATCCGGGATGGAAGGTGGAGGAGGATGGAGAGATCGTTGAGGATTCTGCCACGGCAGAGGATGCAAAGAACGAGCAAATGGGTGAGGATGGAAATGTTGGGCCTGCTACAGGGATTCGGGGTGATGGAAAGCCTTTCAAGTTACAGCGAAGTGGTTGGCCTAGGAGAGATTTGATCTTAGAGCAGTGAAGAGGGTGAATTTTAACTCTTGTCTTGTTTCTGAGTGTGTTTTATGTGCGTTCATCTTCTAATTTTTCCCTGTTGTCATGATTGTTTTGTTTGGAGGTTGAAACTCCAGTAATTGAGCTAAGATTTTTCGTTTGCAAAGATTTTTGTTTGTTCCAAGGGCGTTGCCTAAGAATCAGGATCCAAGATTGGTTAGCAGAAACAAAAGAATGCTGGGGCAACTTTTAGGTACTCTGGAGGTGTGTGCAAGCTAATTCCTCGTTTTCGGCTACTTATTGGGGATTGAAACTGAAGCCAGTTTTTCATGCATTTCGACCAAAACAACCGGATCAAAACTTAATGGCATTGTTATTTTTTCCTTTCCATTACTTGAATTTTGTTGTTACTTTTTTTTTTAATCAATCAGAACATAAATCTTCTGAAAGATCTCTGATCTTGCTAATGGTCGAAGTGAGTAATTTTTTATGTCTGAGGAAATAAGAAAACCAAATTCACTGAGGAAATTAAATAGTTCCTCCAAAACCTCAAGCAACTGCTTGTGGCTCAACATTATAGAGCCATTTTCCCACATTGATTATTTGAAATGCGACTAGGATGGATGGAGAACTGGGTGTAGAGTAATTGCTGATTTTTTATGTCCGAGGAAATAAGAAAACCAAATTCACTGAGGAAATTAAATAGTTCCTCCAAAACCTCCAGCAACTGCTTGTGGCTCAATATTATAGAGCCATTTTCCCTCATTGATTATTTGAAATGCCACTAGGAGGGATGGAGAGCTGGGTGTAGAGTAATTGCTGATTTTTATGTCTGAGGAAATTAAATAGTTCCTCCAAAACCTCCAGCAACTGCTTGTGGCTCAACATTATAGAGCCATTTTCTCACATTGATTATTTGAAATGCCACTAGGAGGGATGGAGAACTGGGTGTAGAGTAATTGCTGATTACATTGTGGAGGTTTACAGTATTTTGTGTGCTACACACGGCCAGTGATTTCTCTAATTTTGTTGCTTTTGGGGTTGGCATAGGTCAGTGAACGATGTATAATTGTTAGAACAAGCAAGCTCTCCTGAAGTTTTTCTAAACAAACTCCATCTATAGAAATTAGGAGTCTGAGTTTTAGTTGGTGATGAAAATAGTATATCTCAATACTTGATCTCTAGAAAAGGCCAATCTACTAATCTCTCAGCCTTTAGCCTTTAATAGCATTCACAGGAGTTGAATTTCAGACCAAAGGAAAAAGATAAGGAAGCCAGGGCTTTGAAAAACTTCACTTTCTTATGACATATAGAGTGTGAATCTGTCATGATCTTCACCAATTAAATGATGCTCCCATGGCTAGCAATCTTTTGAAGAATTATCAGGACAAATACATCTAAATTATCAACTTCCTTAAAAATATAGTATCTGATCTAGGAATCTCTAAAATTTCTTACTTTAATATTTATAATCAATACAAATACCAACTTGCTTGTAATG
Organism: Populus euphratica; assembly: GCF_000495115.2. NCBI lineage: Eukaryota > Viridiplantae > Streptophyta > Magnoliopsida > Malpighiales > Salicaceae > Populus > Populus euphratica. Next base: position 139,435 of record NW_011500355.1, read on the forward strand.
AATAGCAAAACAAGATAAAACAATCTGAATTACCCAGGTCATCAGATATGATTTATGGTTAACAACAATTTCCAACCTGCAGCGAAGTCTTTAATACGATTATCCTGTACAATGTCATCTTGTCTTCCAAATATGATGATTGAATCCCATTGAAGTAATGCTCCAGTGGGAGGTTCACAACTTGTTTGCAGAGTCAATTTTGTGCAATGATTCTGTTGAATTCTTCGACTCATGGTTATGTGATTCAATTTGTTTGGGTTTCCTTAATGTGTTTTCTGATTCTCTTGTTTGTTTTGTTAAGGGTTTGATGGTAAGAACCTTAACTAGTTCTAAATTTATAGTCCTTTCCAAATGCATCTTTAGATGCATCTTACGCTGTGATTGATTTTGCCTCATCTTAAATCGGTGCTGACTTCTTGATGGGAATGGTTCTGACTAGCAAATCACTAAAACTTGAAGAATGATGTAGATTTTGTATCATTGACTTCCAGCTGCAAACTGAAATCACTGAAGTTTTTGAGCTTCAACTCTCATTAAAAATACTTCCATAGAATACTTCTTAAGCAGTAAATATGCTGTGTTGAGCAACATTTTGCTATAATAATCTTTTGATTTTTTTTGAAATATTCTAATGCTGCCCTTTTGAATTCTAAAACATGTTTCGATTAGCATATCTGTTATTATTTACTTCTCTCTTTATGTGTGATCACTACTTAATTTCTTCTCTATTTTTGTCATTGTTTGAAATTTCCAGAAATTCAGGAAAGAAGATATGAAAATTTCAGGGACAGAAGCATTTATACAAAGGTGAAATACTTTGCAAAGAGTGAGTTTGCAATTTGAATTATTTGTTAAGTAAACTAAACCTTAATCATTAACTTGTTTGCCTATTGGTGGATAAATGCTTTCATCTGTTATTGACAGTCAATACTCTCAAAATCCTGAATTCATTTTTCTTACCCCCTTAAAAATCCAAGTCATTCTTTATTTATTGCAAGTCCTTTTTTTGAGGGAAGCTAAAACAAAGAAGAGCATATCTTGTATCATGGAATACAGCTCTTTGGTACTTCACTGACTATTAGGTGCGTGGTTTTGTTTTTGGAACTCCAGAAGTTTCCAAATTGTGCATTACATTTGAATTTTTTTCCCTTTTCTTCTGGTGTGGTACTATTTGTCCTTTTCTTGGTAGGGTTATGTTTAATACTGTTTTTTTTCCTTTTGAAATGCTTCTTGGCCCTGCTGGAGACGATGTTAATATGTTGACATTTACACTGGTCTAGTGTGATAATTAAATGTATTGAAACTCTTCTTAGACTGAGCAAAAAGCACCTGAAGAACGTGAAAGGCTGAGACAACAAGAGCGTGAACAAATTGCTGAACAGAGGAGAAGAGATCTGGTTTGTTCTAATATTTGTAGATTATAACATGTGCTGGCAAAGCCTTTAATGGTTCCTGTTTTTTCTCTGTACACAAAAACAAATGATATTTTCTTACTCTATTATTTACTTTTACAGTTTACTCAATCAGACTCTCAGAGCACGCATCACTGTAAAGGCTGAAGAAAAGAAGTTGGAATTGCTGTTTCTTCGGTGGAATGATCACATCAAAAACTTAGCAATTTTATAAGGTATACCTTCCATTTGACACAATCTCTTCTTTGTTCTCGGTAGCTAACCTCTCCCAGTTAAGCATTCAAATTAATTTTTTCCCGTGTATTCATCTTCTGCTGCAGATTATTTTTAACTTTGGTCCAAAAGTGTCCATATTCACAATTTTATTAAGACGAAGATAAGTTTATGTTCAAGTGGATAGTAGTGTTGAAAGAACTGGGCCAGTGAATCTTTCCTGCATCTTTGCGGGATTTTAGGGGTGAAATGTTGTATTTTTCTGCTAACTTTCAACTCCCTTTGATTAGCTTGTGGGGTGTGTTTTTCTGGACTTAGGCAGAACCTCTAATTTACTATTTGCCTAAACAGCCATTGGAAAAGGATGCAACCTTACTTGACCAGCAAAGAGAACAGGTAAGTTGACTTCCCTAAATCCCTGGGCCTATTTGATTTAAGGAGAAAGATTTTGGATGGTATGCCCAATTTATTCTTGGAATTCATAGAAGCTTAATGCATATAACTGGCAGTGTTTAATTATGTAGTTGTAACGTTTCCTTCAAATCCTAGCTTCATGGAATGAGCAGGTATTGTGTATCTGTGTTGTCTTGCATATAAAAGCTTTGTTTCATAAAGAGTTCCCTGCTAAAAAAGAACTGTCAGGGGAAAATGGGCAGTTGTGTTTGATATAACATGTTGAAATTTGAACAGTGATCTCCAAATCGTACATTTATGTGATCTGTAGATCTTAAAATGGGGGTTGAGATTTGGTTTTGAGAATTATGGACAATTCACCCGATGTATGTTTGATCTGAATCCTTTCTGTACATATGTTGTCATGAATTGGCACATCAGGCTTTTTTAGAATGGAAGGCTGGTAGGAGAGATGAACTATCTGAATATCAGAAGCATATCCGGGACCAGCAACTTAGCTATGTTGAAATGGAGTTGGAGAGGTGGAAAATGCAAAGAGAGCGAGGAGAGCGAGTGATGATGTGAACTTGCAAGAAACAATGGACAAAGAATTGGACATACACAGGCTTGAGCATGGTCCCAAGACAAGAAAGATACCTGGTGGAAGCAACAATGAAGAGGATGATGATGTGGAGGATATCAGTTTTAGGGAAGATGACGTGATGGATGATGTGCTGGGGGTTGATGGTCTGCTGGAGGGTTGATGAAGCATCCCAGCCAGAAGCCAATGATACCAGCCCCCCTCCTGATCAGTAATGATTGAAGGCATCATACCTTGTTCCTTATATCAGGTCATTCCATTGCCAATCCTATTTTCTTCTGTATTCACTTGCTTTTCACCGGCTGTCTTGGTGTTTGTTTTTCCTATTAATGTGCATGTCTCGTACAAAATAGAGGTTCTTAAGACATCATTTGTTATCTTTAGTGTATTTTCTACAATCATCAATGCAAAATTGGCATTAACATGACTCATTGGAATTATTTTCGAGGGCATTTTTCATACATGCTCAAAGGGAGAAACCGAGCATTTTGTCCCTTATGCTTAACCATCCACCAAGTTCTTACATATTTCAACGAACTGTCCTGATTTTGTGGTGAAATTTCGAGCCAAGGTGTACAGCATGGAGAATGAGGTTGAGATTTCAAATTTAAGAAAACCTGCATTTGGACACTGTGAACTCTTTTTAATATTATTATTGCCAAGGTTCATTCATGGCTTGAACACTGAACACCTGCATGTGGGAACGCTATATTTGAGAACCAGGAGGAGGAAAGATGTAACGAGGAAGAACACGAGGTGAAAGGACATAACCCTATCCTAGGTGAAAACACAGAAAAAGAAAGTAAAGAGAGAAGATACTGTTTTACATTAGAAACAACAAAAGAACTTGCAGTTTCCCATTCGTTGAAATGAAAAAAATCTTCATCTTTTCCTCTTCGAAGAGCCAAGAAAATACCTTGAAACTTGAAAGTTGTGTCTTTCCCCCCCTCCTCTCCCAAAAGCGTTGTCAGAGCCAAGAAAATGGCCATGGAGGGGAACTTTCGTCTAATATTGTTCGACAAAGGTCTGGAATGAAATTTGATTACAAAAATTGTTTCAATTTATGATGGTGGAGTTGCAATTCAAAATTGTGAAACTAGAGGGTTTGAAATTAAAGGGGCATTTGGGAGCTAGTTTCAACATGTTTTTCTTTTTTAATTTCAATTTTTTAAAAAATTATTTTTTCTAGCACTTTTGGATCGATTTTACATGTTAATATTAAAAATAAATTTTAAAAAATAAAAAAATATTTTTTAATTATTTTTTCAAATAAAAATATTTTAAAAAACAAACATTGAAATGTTATTAAACACTTAATTCTAAATAATGTTAAAAGGATAAAAAAAAATCTCATGTAAAAAAATCAACTCAAATATGAGAACACCGATTAAAGTTGAGTTTAGGCAAGGATCTTACGGCATTCATCATTGGATTGCAAAGATAACATAATATTTATTATTTTTATTTAAAATAATATTATTTTAATTTTTTAAAAGAAAATTATTTGGTTTTAACTTGGCTAAATTTAAATAAAATATCCATTATATCATTTAAATTTAGCCAAGTTAAATTAAAATAAAATAAAATAAACAATAATTATAGTCAAGTTTCATGTTATTGTTTATATCAAGATTTTATTTTTTAAAATGATAAAAACATATTAGTTTTAACTTGATTGTAGATGAATCAAGTCATGAATTAATTCGTTAAATTATTTAAATTAAATTAAATTATTAAAAAATATTTTAATATAAAATCTAATCCTCCTTAACTTTTATATCACTAATAGAAATGCTAGGTTATACCAGGTTTAATAACCATTGTAATAACTTAAAAAAAGAAAAACAGAACTTGTTGATAGTATAATTTGGTTAAAATCTTTTCATTGGTCAAAAGGTATTTTCGGTTTGTGGCATTTTATAACTTGTCAACGACTCGAGGTCAAACGGGCAATTTGACCACGTGGATCCATGCCATGC
>NW_011500355.1:144855-184493 GCF_000495115.2 Populus euphratica
TTCAATTTTTTTTTTTAGTTTTTTTCCTTGTTTTTTTTCTTTTAATGAATGTTTTTGTTTAATTTAGTTTGTTAATGTTATTTTTTTTTTAGTTATCATACATTCATAACACAGATCACGAGTTTGATAGGTTAATCTAGTTTGACGAGTTAACTCGAAATTATTTTTTTTGCTTTTTTTGTTTTAATTAATTGTTTTTGTTTAGTTTAGTTTGTTAATATTAAATTTCTTTCTATTTAATTATCAGACTTTCATGACACGTATCTCAAGCTTGACAGGTTAACCCAGTTAATTATGGGTTAACCCATCAATTTTTTTTTCTATTTAGTTATTAAATTTTCATGATGCGAATCTTAGATTTGACGGGTTAACCTGATTTGAAGAGTTAACCCAGTTAATTCAGATTTTTTTTCTTTTTCTTCACAATGTAGTCCATATTGAAAAGGCTGATGCATTTTTTTGTTTTTGTTTTTCTTTTTTAATTAATTTTTTTGTTTAATTTAATGTTAAATTTTTTACTATTTAGTTATAAAATATTCATGATACGGACCCTAGGTTTGACGGGTTAACCCAGTTAATTCTGGGTTAACCAGTCAATTGTTTTTTCCTATTTAGTTATCAAACTTTCACAACACGAATTCAAGATTTGACGAGTTAACCTGGTTTAAAAGGTTAATCCAGTTAATCTAGATTTTTTTCCCTTTTTCTTCATTAGCTTTTTTCTTCCTGTTAGTTTTTTTAATTAATCTATTTAATTACCACACTTTTATGACACGATCTTGCAGCTAGACCCATATTCAAGGCTATTAAGTTTGGTATTGCAGTTAGACCCACTTAAATTTAGATTATATAAGTTTAATGTTATTATTATTATTATAAATATAACTCTTCGGTCAGGTATTACAACCAAACTCAAGACTTTTAGGTATAGTTTTGTAAAAAAATCTAACATTTTTAGATCTTAATCTTTTTTAATATGTTTTATATATAACAAAAATTTAACCCATGACATCGCACAAATCATGTAAGTAGTATACTCCTATTTAGACTCTTGTTAATAAACAGTATAGGAAGCAACTAGCAACTGAAAGATTATAATCTAATTTAGTTTGAGAAAGCGAAAAACATGAAGTATTATGAAGGTCGTTAAAAATATATTTTTAATAAAACACAAAAAATATAATATGAACTGAAATTATAAAATTATAAAAAAATTATTCTAATACATTAAAATATATACACTCAAGTAACTTAAATAATTAAAAAATACAGTACTATATTCCATCTGAAACATACATTCACAGTATCTTTAATGTAAACATACATTCCATCTGAAACCTCGAGAGCATTTGGAACACAAAACAAACATTGTTACAGGCATGCAACCTCAAGATTCCAAAAAAAACAAACTGCTGCAATGATAGAAATTCAGATGTGTGATGATTAGCAAGGAAAGAGATCTTGCTTCACCTGGCAATATTGTCGACATGTTTTGTTTGCAAACACAAGATGTTCATCTACATGTAACCAGACTTGCCATCATCTGGGCAAAAATCAGAACCTGGTTTCACACACGATTCTAGTTTCCTCGAAAAACCGAAATCATTTCTAAAGAAAATTCTAGCAGAGATCTTGCTGTTCCTAACATAACCCTTGTTTTGCATGCAAGAGATTTATAGCAACCCACCAGACAAAAAATAAAATTCAACAGAGGGGATGAATGATCATAAGATTAAAACCAAAAGGAGGGTATATGTGTTACCTTCCGTGGCTGTTGAATTTCGAGGGATTCTCCTTTACGTGGCTTTGATTGGCTCATGAATAGAACACCACTAGTTATCTTATTTTATCATGGCCTTTATTTTTTTGTTATTACAGCTATGGTTGCTCCAAATTTTTGTGATTAGTAAAATTAGATGAATTGTTGTCATTTGTTTAGTTTTTAGCTATTATAGTATTTAAAAAATTAGAGTTTGAATTTCTTTTGATCTAGAAACCTGTTTTTCACTTTATTTTAATTTAAAATATCTTAGAAACCGTAATAAGCTTATCTCTAATCTTGAAAAACCATTCAAAAAATGAAAATGAACTTGAATTCATATCTATCTTTTTATTAAAAAAATATATAATTTGAATTTTTTTCATTAAATAAAACCACTTGATATGTTTTTTATTTTAATATATAAATCGGTATTAATAATATCTTCTCCTTTTACCATTGAAATTCGGCGACATCTCTTTCTTCCCCTTCAACTAAAAACTAAAAAATAATAAAAATGAATTTTTATACCAAACTTGAATTTAAAAAGCTCTTCTCTTTCAATTAAAAACTAAAAAATAATAAAAATGAATTTTTATACCAAACTTGAATTTAAAAAGTATCACCGCATCAAAATTATATAATTTATATTATTTTTTATATTTGAACACCAAAAATGTATTTTTTAAAGAGTAATGGCAATTCATGTTTAGTATTCTTTTCACCTTAGTACCTTTTCTATTAATCTTAAATTTTCATAAGAAATAAAAATTAATTAATCTTTAATTAAACTAAATTTTAAAAAAAATTAACAATTAAATTAAAAAAATAAAAATTTTTGCACAATTCATCGAAAACAATATATGAAGGGATGAACAGTGCATACCTACATTGTAAAGAAACCAATTCCTTTTCGATTTATGCTTAATTAGACCAATAATACCACTAAAAGAGAAAATGAAAAATGCGTTTCATTTCTTAAATTTTAAATGCGTGGAATTTGATATATTTTTTTATAGTTCAATTAGTGAAGTTTTAGGTTTATTTTTTAATTATTATGAGTTTAAATCCTCTTGAAAATACTAAAAACTTATATAATTGTTAATTTTAGAATTTATATAATTAGTTGAAATATATAAAAATTATTTCTGACACTTATATTAATAATAAAAAAAATTCAGTATTTATTTTTAATGCAGTGAAAGAGATAAAAAGAGAGAGAACTTTTGTTTGAAAGGAGATTGAAAGGCAGAGTTAGAGAGAGAAGAGGGGCAGAGAGGGAATTGAATTCACAAGTCCTCTCCTTTTCTTTTATAATTTATTGTTGTTCTCTGTACAATTCTTGCTTTGTTTATTAAACGAAAACATAAACTCCATTATAGAATCGTGATTTTTCTTGATTTTATTGAGTTTGAATGAATTCAGTATGATTTTGTGAACTTTCAAAATTTTAAGGCAATTTTACATTACAATTATTTTTTAACTCATAAAATCCTATAATTTAATAGCTATTTTAACATTTTATTTTTTTTTTAAAAAAAAAAAGCTTGAATTTTGATCCACATAAGCTTCAACTCTAACGTGTGTGATGAAAATGGTGATGAAGATATTGTTTAGAAATGTAGTTATAGTTGAATTTTAAATAATTTTATATATTAAAATAATATTAATGATATTTTTTATTTTAAAAAAATTATTTTTAATATTAGTATATCAAAATAATTTAAAAATACTAAAAATATATTAATTTAAAGTTAATAAAAAAATAAAAATATTGAATTTTTTCAAAAATATTTTTAAAAGACAGAAACAAAACAGACTTAATTATTGTCTTTTCTAAAAACCCCCTGCCAGGTCAGCCAATTAGTGTGACATTGGGTTTAATTATACATCAAATTTGGGTAATTAGATTTGCATGGTCTGGTTTTCTAGGCATCAAAAAAGGTCTCTCGGTCTATTAATTTTGCCTCTTAAAAACATGGAGTGACATGTGTCAGATTCATATTGGTTCTGATTTTAGAAAATTAAAAAATCTATTTTTTTCATTTATACACATATGATTTTTTTTTCAAATTAATTATACAAAGCATTAGAAAACCATCATTAATTTTTTATTTTTTATTTTATTTTATTTTATGTTAGATTTATAACCTCATGTTTCTTAAAGATATATAATGTTCCAAATCTCATTATAACTTTATCGATTTGAAACTAGATTGAATAAATAAATAAATAAAAAGTAATTAAGTTGAATATATTTCTATTATACACTGAATTATTCAATTTAGATTCAATAATTTAGATTTAATATCATATCGTTAAAATAACATGAAAGGATCTCAATTTATTTTCTTACACCTTTTTCTATTATTGTGAACTCAAAAAAGGGATGATAGTGGGAAAACAAGAGAAATTCGAATAGCAAATCCCAATAACCACATCTCACTTATCAAGGCGTAATCGTGGTAAAGATTAATTTATAAATATGTTTTTTAATATATTAAAATATTTTTATTTTTATTTTTAATACCAATACATCAAAATAATTCAAAAATATTATAATAATAATAATAATTTAAAATTCAAAAATTAAAAAACTTTTCAATCATAAGGGAAAATAAAAGCTAAATGATTTACCTTCTTGCTGCAAACATAACTCTTGAATTATGACCGCCGCTGGCATCATCCTATCAAGCCATGGCTACTCAACCATAATCACCACAATTATGATATTATTTTAATAAAAATAAAATTTAACATGTTATAATAAAGTTTTTAATCGAGTTTTGTTTGATGACTAGATTAATCTGTTAAATTAATCAAAATATATCAAATTTTTAATTAAGTTTTATTTGATTATTAGATCAACTTGTTAAATTAACCAAGTCATATTAAATTTTTATTTTTATTTTTTTAATATCCCAATTCCAATACTAAATCAACTAGATATTGAGACTATCTACAAAATTAAACTAAATTTTAAAGCTACGATCACCACCGTACCAGCCTCTGATTGGGGCAGGTTAAAAGATTCTATATCTTTTTTGCGAAAAAAATTTAGTATGTGTTTCTTGTGGTTGGCCACTCCAACAAACAAATATTGGGATAGTATTTATTTGAAAGTATAATTAAAATTATATTATTTTAAAAATTAAATTGTTTATATATTTAGATTGTTTTGGTATATCAATATTAAAAATAATTTAAAAAATAAATAAATTATAATTATTATTGCACTCGCAAACATTATTTAAAGAGAATGGACTTGGGTTTTGAATAATAATTTAAAAATCTTGGTTTTTTTATTAGGATTATTGATTTAATACAATTTAATTTTTATTTATTTTTATAATAGCTCCATTACTCTGAAAAAAAACCACGAACACATGCTACATTTATTTAAGTCACATATATTAATTACTTAAATTTATATTCTTACACCTTTTTTATTATTATGAAAACAAACATGGGATGATAGTGGAAAAACAAGTGAAATTCGAATTGCAAGTCCCAATGACCACATGTCACTTATCAAGGCCTAATTGTGGTAAAGATTAATTTATAAATATATTTTAAAAAATATATATTAAATTTTTTATTTTTATTTTTTAAAATTTATTTTTAATATTAATAGGCCAGACTAATATTAAAATATTAAAAAAATAATTTAAAACTCAAAAAATTCAACTTTTTTTTAAAAAACTTATAAAATAAAACCTAATTGATTTACCTTTTTGCTGCAAACATAACTCATGAATTATGACTGTTGCTGGCATCGCCCTCTCAGGCCATGGCTACCCAACCACAATCACCACCGTCCCAGCCTCCAATTGGGGCCAGACTAAAAGATTCTTTGTCTTTTTGTGAGATAAATTTTGTGTGTGTGTTTGTCGTTGCTGGCCACTCCAACTAACAAATATTTAGATAGTATAATTGAAATATATTTTTTTAAAAAATTGATTTGTCTGGTTTAAAATTAATTTTTTTATATTTTTCAATTATTTTAATATACCAATATTAAAAATACTTTTTTAAAATAAAAATTATTATTTTAATATATTCTTAAATAAAAAATATTTTATACCGCAATCTTTATTATATTTTCAAACATTATAGGAAATATGCTTTTTGATTTAATTTATAAATCTTACTTTCTTTTATTAGTGTTATTGATTTATTACTATTATATATATATATATATATATATATATTTATGTATGTATTGCTTCCATGACCATAAGTTACTGAGAATTTAGTGAGATGTCGATCGGATCTATTGCTTCCATGACCATAAGTTATTGAGAATTTAGTGAGATGTCGATCGGATCTTAGGTTAATCATTGAGAAAACTCATTTATTCAGGTTGATTTTGATCGATATATATGAAATTTCCATGCCCGCAAGGAAGAGAAGAACAGAAGGACCCAATAAATATAAAAAACAGTTGGAGGACTAATAAGGATAATACAATAAATAGAGGGACTGCATTGGGTAAAACACAAAATAAACACATCTGGACAGAACACCACCATATCACTGTCTGGAAAAAAGAGAGGAGAACACAGTCATTATGAACACGGTTAGTTCCACTTTTCCCTTTCTTTATTCTAATTATTGTCACTCTCTCCCTCTCTTATCTATTAAGCAAACGGAGCCTAAAAGTCTCTCTCTCTCCTGTCGCTGTCCCTCTCCCCTTGCCTTTCATCAAAAGCAGTGCAGCAGGAAGGAAGGAAGGAAGGAAGCAAGGAAGAAGCATAATTTTCAAAATATCAACAAAACAAGAGAAAAATGCCACCACATGGTCACCCCAGCAACGGCGAGAACCCTGCAAGCCAACGGCCACAACCACCGCATTCAAACCAGCAACAGCACCACCAACCCTACTACTCATCGGCATCGTCTTCGTCGGCTTCATTCAAAGGGTGCTGTTGCTGCCTCTTCCTCCTCTTCTCCTTCCTGGCCCTCCTAATTCTGGCCGTCTTTCTTGTCATAATCCTGGCCGTTAAACCCAAGAAACCCCAGTTCGATCTCCAGCAGGTTGGAGTCCAGTATATGGGCATTACCGCATCTAATCCTACAGCCTCCATGGACCCCACAACCGCAACCGCAACCACACCTGCCACTGCTTCTCTCTCCTTAACCATTCACATGCTGTTCACTGCTGTTAACCCGAACAAGGTAGGGATCAAGTATGGGGAGTCCAGCTTCAGTGTCATGTACCGTGGGATTCCTTTAGGGAAAGCTTTGGTTCCTGGGTTTTATCAGGAAGCTCACAGTCAGCGACAGGTTGAGGCCACCATATCTGTTGATCGGTATAGCTTGATGCAAGCTGATGCTTCTGATTTGATTAGGGATGCCTCGTTGAATGATCGTGTGGAGCTCAGGGTTCTGGGTGAGGTTGGTGCCAAGATCCGTGTTCTAGACCTTGATTCGCCTGGTGTTCAGGTCAGTCAATTTATTTATTCTTATTCTTATTTATACTAGTAATAATAATACATAACATACCCTGCTTAGTTTCTATTATAAAAAATAAAAAATCCCCATCATTTATGCATTTTCCTACGTGGGTTCGCTTTCTTCTTCGCCCTCTTTATTTTGTATATTTATCTTGGTTTTGACACTTAATTTTCATTATATATATATAAATATACATATATATATATATATAAGTATGTGTGTATGTATCCCTGCTTAATTTCCAGTCTACATTCTCTGTTCCTGGCATAAAAAAATAATTTTGTTCCGGTCACTATCATGTTTTGTTTTTTTGTTTTTGTTTTGGTAAACCTCAATTTGCTATACAATCCATGTGTTCATTTTCAATAAGATTCTAAACCTATAAATTTTGTCAATGACGTTGTTAATGTTTCTTGCATTTTTCAATAGGGTTCTTTTGTCAATTTTTGTTATCATTTTCAGCCTGATATGTGATTTTTTAATGCTACTATACAATGTCGTTCCGAAGAAAATCTGATGGACGAGGTAATGACCATTAAGGAAATATCATAACTGAGAATTGTCTGAAATGTTTCCGACCTTCTTGATAGAGATTTTTTGGATGATTTGGGTTTTAAAGTAGTGCCTCCATGTTACTCGGTTAGAAAACTATAGATGTATTTGGATACATATGTATATGGTATGTGTTACCGTTTGTCATGCTTTCCTGTTTGCTAGTTGGTGTCTCTACATATGTTGATGTTACTTGTGTTGTTTCTTGAGCCACATGATAGTCCTTTGCATCTTCTACATTTCGTAGTATGTGTATACATAAGAAAAACTGAAGATGCTCCTTGATTCTCTCATAGTTGCTTTTATTTCTTTGTATGCGGACGTTTTTGAATTTTTGGATTTTATCAAAAATATCACCTCCTTTTTTCGAGGACAATGAGCCAAGCAGTAGCAGCTGCACAATGGAGGTTTTTTTTTTTTTTGAAAAAAAAACAGGGTTTTCTTTAAATCTATATTTTTCCCCGTGGTTTTATGCTGTTTAAACTCCTAAATGTACATGCTAGCATACATGTTTTCTTAGATGTTTTTATGTTCTCAGAACAAAAGGGAAAAGAAAAGCACAAAAACTGATTCATACCATCCTTTTCTTTCGTATTCTACTTCCAGAGTTCATGTAACCTTGATTCAAAATACACTCCCCGACTTCTCATTCATTCTTGTCTGAATGTATTTTTGTTCACAATTGATTATTATATCCATCATGGAGCATCATAAAATCACAGATGCTTACCTCATCTCCATTCGTATCTGAAGATTTTTCTTAAAGTGGTTGCACTCTTGTCTACTTTGTTAATCTATTTCACCTTGCTAAGGAATGCGATAGAAAACAGACTAGAAAAATACACATGCAATGCTGGATTAATATTTAGGCATCATAACAAATATCAGATTTAATTTGTTGAAACCCAATTCCATGTTTGAGTAATAAAAGATTGTTGAGTTTAAATAAATAAACTGACTTTTCTTGCTTCCAGTGATTTAACTTTGTTACAGCTTCCTTTCCCTTTTTCAAAATATAGGAAAGCCTATCTTTTCATGATTTTAATTGTGTGTTGAGTCAACAAATTTAAGACAAAAGGCAATATTTGTCAGTCACTATTTGGAAAATCCAATAAGAAACATTACAAAAGTTAGGGTTGTAGTTAAACAAAATGTCAAACTCTTCCAGTACTTTAGATAAAAGAGTAATGCTATCTATTGGAGTCATAGGATTCACCAGTGGGATCGTTTAGGACCGAGCCTTGCAACAAATATAACTCATACTCCAACTCAGTAATCAATTAGTTAGTAAATGATGAACTCGAACTTCCTCCTATTCAGGAGCTGCCTGTGTTTGTAAAGATGCATGGGCCTGTGTTCGTGTTGGTCCTTGGCGTGTGAGAACTCGTACACAAGGATGCATATCATCTATTATGTAATATAGGATATTTACAACTCACATGTGCACCCAGCTCCAAAACAAACTAAAATCTTATGAATTGTCCTTTCTCATCACACACCCTTCGCCGCCTTATCTCTGTAAACTCCACACTCTTCTGACATATGTTGCCCATGCTACTCTTCTCCAAAAATCCCACATTTTATTTTGGTGTTTCTTCACGTTTGGATTAAAAGGTAAAGAAGAAAGTGAATGATTGGTTAGAATTGATGCCACTTTAAGAGTTGGGGTTGTGGAATGAAGGAAGTGGCAATTTTTTGGTATTTGCGGTTTGTTTTTAGCTCAGGTTAATGTAATGATTTGTGGGACGGAGTCAAATAGCGAGTTGGGTTTTTTGAACAGCAATTCTTTTGGTATTTTCGGGTTTGAGATGGAGTTAATGTGGCGATCAGCAGCGATGAGTTAGGGCTTTTGATTTGTTATTTAGAGCTTCTTTTTGTTTCATTGTCACGTTAATTTCACATGTGAAATTAAATTCCTTCGAGGTTAGCTTTTGTTTGAGACATTTTAAGGGCTCATTGGTCAGCTTGAAAAACAAATGGAATGATGAAGTGTGGTTAACTAAGGATATCACCTTCCAGTAGCAGTTAGCTTGTGAGGTGGTGAGCTAGCTTCTTAAGATGGCATCCAATGTATATGGTTGGCAGGAATGTATTAGGGTACCTTTTTCTTGTCATTTTGGAGGGATCCTATGATAATAATTTGCCATTTGGAATCCACTTCTAGGATTCATATCTCATGGGGGATTGAATGGGTCCATACACTTGGTTTCTCATAAATAGAAGGTCAAGATCCAGAGGTGTGTGGTGATTCTGTTCAAACTGCTTTTCAAGGTATTTTTCAATGGTTTTAATATGCGAATATTTCAGTTGAAAATCACCTTCCACATTACCAAAAGTTACACATTACCAGACACAAGCTATACATTGGCAAAATAAAGTGCCTGTATTACAGGGGCATGTCAGATAGGAATCCACATTTTCAACATTTTCCTGCTGGAAATGTATACATCTTGAATTTTTTTCGGTCACAGTGTGCTTTTGTTATACATTTCTCGTTGGAATTCCAAACTTGACTTTTTGACAAAGTGAGCAAAAGCAACAGTCCGAGATGCATTGCTAACCTAAATCAATGAACTAAACTTAGGTATATTTTTATATTTACTTTCATTTGGTGGCACTGTTTGCCTCTTATCAGTGTCTAATTTGAGTTGGAATTTGCAGGTATCAGTGGATTGCGCAATAGTGATAAGTCCCAGAAAACAGTCTCTTACTTACAAGCAATGTGGATTTGATGGATTGAGTGTTTAAGGCACCACCCGGCCACCCCACCCCACCTTCAGTGAGGGAAAAAACATCCTTTTTTTTTTCTTTTTTTCTCTCTACAAGCAAGGAGAGAGAGATAGGAGGTGAGGAGGGTGTCACCGAGAAAACAAAAACAGAAGGGTTAGAAGGGTAGAAGGCAGGGCAAACCATTATCTTCCACATGGTTGGATTGGATCTAGTTCAAGCTTCGAAGGCACGAGGCAAAGAGCTAGAACTAAGAAGAGGAAGGGGAAGGGTAAATATCTTACACTTCTAAATGGGAGGCCAAAAGGTTTTCCAGCCCATGATTTTACTGATTTTTGTATTCTTTTATGGAATGAGAAATTAAACTGCTTACTGCATGTGAAATTCCAAAACAAATGTAGTGCTCTACCTCTACCACTAATTGCAGCTGCCTCATTTTCCCAATCTCTTCCTTCTGTGGTATGTTGAAAGCTCATGCAGTGGATATTCTCTCACTGGTGTCAGGACTCTCTATGCGTAGATGAGGCACAGCGCCCTCCCATCACCATCAATTCCTGTGAAAAAGCTAACACAGAATATCCTCTGAATTTTGCCAGAGTGTTCATCAATGTGGCACAGCACTGTTCCTGGACCATTAATTGTTTTGTGTGGTGCTATGGCTTTTTAAAACCTTTTTTTTTTTAAATCGTAACCATGAAAATAACCTTAATAAACACACACTTAACCTGCTAATTATATTAAAGTAATGTTATACTCAAACAAGTGATACGGTTGTATTTAAAACCATTTGAAAAAAAGTATTCAAACTAAGTATTTTTATTATCAAATTAAAAGATCAAAACGGTAATTAGCTATTGTCTTCAAAGAATCACCAAGCATGATTTATTTCACGTATCAATTGGATCCGTTAGGATCTAAGAGGATCAAATAGGTATTGAATTGAGTGATTTATGATATTTGGGTTGAACAATTTTCTAGAATTTCTTTTTTAAGATTGCATAAGTTGAGTTAAAAAAAAAAAAAAACAATCCTTGATTAATATAAATAAGGTTGTTTAGTATGTGCCATGTATACAGAACTTTTCTTGTTACATACAATCATGGAGTGGAGTTTAATTTATTCTTGTTCACTTTTGGATTTAAGTTAATTAATTGTGTAGATTGAATTCAAGTTTATTTTATAAGTCATATTATATATATAAACAACATTGAAGAGAATTTTTGCCGGTCATAAAAAACTGAACAACATTAATTTATTTTTTTTGTTGTTGTTTTTCCTTGAAATATTAAAACTTATTAAAAATACTTTTAGTTCTTGATTGAATAAATGATCAAATTTTTTTAATATAATTTTAGTTTGCTAGTGAATATTATAATTTTTAATTATAGTTTTTGGCAACCCGCGTTTCTTTAAATTTTGAGTTTATTTTATTAAAATTTATTTTTTATATTTTCAAATTGTTTTGATTTATTGATATAAAAAATAATTTTAAAAAAAATTAAAAATATTATTTTAATATATTTTTAAACAAAAAAATATTTTAAACCGTAATTATTACTATAATTCCGAGCACACCTAAAAATTAACCTTACGAAATATTAAAAGTATAGAAATAATGCTAATTTCATGAAATAGTTTATCTTGAATTAACTTTTTTTAAAAAAATTTGTGCATTAAACAAGTGAATCTCACAAATCCAAATTTATTTTTCTTTTCTTTTCTTTTCTTTTTATTTAAAAAAGCCTTTCTCTCTGTTCCAAGACAATGTAAATGTTATCTAACTATATTTCACAAATTAAACTATTTAGACTTTAATTATTTAAGACATCAATAATGGCTCTCTCACAAAATATCAACAACCAAAGTTTTTTTTTTTTAAATACACTCAAATCTCAAGAAGAAATAATGATCCCTGAGTGTTAATTGATCTAGAAACACATTAATATAAATAACAATATCAAAACAAAAGGGAAAATTTAATAACAAAATACATTAAAATAAATTTTTTATTTTTTAAAAATAATTTTTGAAATTAGCATATCAAAACAATTTAAAACATATTAAAAACTAATTTTTAATAAAAAAATTAAATTTTTTTATGATTAACCCGCATTTCCAAACATTCCCTGCCTATCTTACCAAAAAAGAATTAAAACAATCAAAGATTAAACTATAAAAAGCTTAAACTACGAATTACCTTCAACAAATAATGATTTTAAAAAAAGTGATAGGAGAGGAGAGGAAGAAAGAGTACCAGAGCAGTTAAAAAGAGGCCATTGAAGACAGATTCCAGACAAATTGAGCTTTTGTATTGACGATCAAATTATTATTATTTTTTAACTTAAAAACACAGTAAATAAATTATAATCAAGAGAGAGTTTCTTAGAATTATAGATGGATCTTTCTTGTACTCTTCTATTTCATTTGCTTTCTCTCTCGCTGGGAAAATAGAAAGAAAAATAATAACTAGATATAAAATATTTAAGATGGAGAATTTATGTGTGGAGAAATAGAGAACGTCGCCCGCACTATGCTGGGGTAATTTTTTTTTTAATAAAAAACATCAAAAAAATTTAAATTAAAAAATGTTATTTATTTTTAAAGTTATATCTAAAAATTTTAAATATGGCTTAATATCTGACTCAAAAATAATATTTATAATATTAATAATAGTATTAAACTTGTATCATGCAAGTTTAAGTGAACTTATATATAATATTAAAATCTAGAGTCTTGAATGTTAGTTTAGCTGTAAGATTATATCATAAATATTAATTCTTAATCAAATTAATATTAAAATAAAAAAAATACATAAAAAAATAATTAAAATCAACTGATTTAACCCGTCAAATATAATATCTATGTCATAAGATGGTGATAGTTAAATAGAAAAAAATAATATTAATAAACTACATTAAACAGAAAAATTAATTAAAAGGAAAAATGCAAAAAAAAACTATAAATAATATTTTTTTTCAAATTTATTAATTATTACATTAGCAATATTCATTGAAATAAAAATAATAAAATTTATAATATAAATAATAATATTTTTAACATTAATAATAATATTAAACTCACATGACTTCATTTTGAATGGACCTGGTTGCAATGTCAAGCCCAATAGTTTTAAATTCGACTGCAACACCAAACCTAAGAGCCTTAAATATGGATCTAACAATAATATTATGTCATGAAAGCATGATAATCAGATATAAAAAAAAATTAAACAAAAAAAATTAATTAAAAAGTAGAAAACAAAGCAAAGCACTATTCCAATAAAAAGTATCTTGTGACGAGGGATACAATAAAATCCTCTCATGAGATTACGATAATCTAATAAAAAATAAATAAAATAAATCAGGAAATTTAATTCTTAATTAAATCAATATTAAAAGAAAAAATTAGAAAGAAAAAACTAATTAAAAAAAATATGAATCAACTGGTTTAATCCATCAAACTATGTTAATTTGTCAAACCTATAATCTGTATCATGAAAGTATGATAATTAAATGAAAAAAAAAATTAATGCTGACAAACTAAATTAAACAAAAAAAATTAACTAAAAAAAACACCAAAAAAAATCTATAACTAAAAGGCATCCGCTTTTATTATGGATTTGCACGGTGGAATTTACAGTGAAAGGTTAACATCTTTTAGTTATAATTATAATATTAAAAGATAATTAAAAAAAAAATAAAACAATTGGGTTAACCTGTTAAACCTGATATTCATGTTATAAAATTATGATAATGTAATAGAAAAAATTAATATTAATGAACTAGATTAAACAAAAAAATTAATTAAAAAATAAACTAGTAAAAAAATATGAATCAACTGGATTAACTTATCAAATTAGGTTAACTCATTAAATTTAAAATATGCACCATAAAATTTTAATAAAAAGATAAAAAATTAATATTAACAAACTAAATTAAATTAAAATAACTAATTTTTTTTAAAAAAAAAGCATCTACCTCTATTTTTGCTAACCAAGAGTTTACATATTATTTATCTATGCAATTAAATAATAAAAAATAGATCAATTACATGTATTAACCCTATAATTTTACTATTTAACCATTTTATCATTTCACATCATTTTTATAAATTTTACCACCATGTATTTATACAAGATAAATAAATAGATATAAATAAAGAATTAAAAAAAGAAATAAATTCTGGAAAAAAGTTTGAAAATAAAAAACAAATTAAATAAAAATAAATTAGAGTTTAAGCGAGAAGAATTTATTGTTATTAAAAATTTATTTTTTCATAAAAAATGATTTTTTAAAGATATTTTTAAGTTTTTTATATTTCTTCACTATTAAAAAATTTATCATCAGAAAATATTTTATAATAAGATAAATTATTTTAATTTTTAAAAATATTTTAATTTTATTTTATATATAAAATACTATTTAAAAATTATAAAAAATTTAAAAATATTTTATTATTTGTTAATTATATTTAATTTAATATTTAATTTTTTAATTAATATATATTTTATTCTATTTTTATTTTTTAAACATTTAATTTTTATATAAATTTTAATCCTTAATTTTTTTATCATCTATTTTTTTCTTATTATTTTCTTAACTTAAATTTTTTATCTACCTTATCTCTTTTATATTATTATTTTTTATTTTAAATAATTTATAAAATTATAATTCTATTATTTTTACTATTTTTCATTTTTTTGTCCATCGGGTTTCATCTTTATTATTTTAATTGTTGGTATCGGCGGCAGCAATGGATTTCAGTCCGCTCACAGACGCTTTAGCTTCCAAATCCCACGAAAAGATCGCTGATATCTTGATGAACTTATGCTCAAGGTTTTATTTCTTTATTTATTAAATATATATATATATATATATATATATATATTTTTGTTATTCTTCTGTAAATTAAGTTAAAATAAATAATTTCTGTTAATTAAATCGACCAGGCTACCGCAGAGCTGGAGGAGGCTCCATTCGAGGAAGAATGGCCTTTTGCTATCCATCTTCTCTCCCATATTTATGCCAACGATATGTATGCTTTTTTCTTTTTCTTTTTCTTTGAGTTTTGAATTCATTTAGTTAATTATTTTTAATTAGATTTGATCTGGTGTTAAAAATCAACAGTAACAGCGCAAGATTTCTGTGGAAATCAATACCGTCAACGGTGAAAGAGATGCAACCAGGAGTGGTTGCGGCATGGAGAATTGGTCAGGGGTTATGGACGTGTGACTATGCAGCTGTGCACGAGGCCATCCGTGCTTTTCACTGGTCTCAACAAACTCAATCGCTTGTTGCTGCTTTCTCAGGCAAGTTTTTTTTCCCCTCTTGAATTGTATGCTAATTTGAGCTAGCCAGCTAACATGTTTGTTATGGATTCATTTAGCTATATAGGGCATGATCGCTCCTCCATTAAGATGAAAGGCTTAGCTTTAGGTTTTTTAGATTATTTGTTTGCTTAGCCAAATTGGTATTTGAGTTTTAGGCTGCAGTATCTTGGAGAGGGATGCACTTTTCTTTAACGAGTAGAAAAATGATATGTTTGGATTCAGGGGAGTCAATAGAGCTTGGTGAATTTCATTGAAATATTCATATGCGCTAACAAATGCAAAAATATCAAACTTTAAGAGCACTGGTTATCCATACTCGTGGTGCTATTTAAAAAAAATGGATGCTTTGAAACAATGGTGTCTGCTATCATACACCCTTTTTAATGGAAATAACATGAACAAGCTATGGAACTGGTGCAATCTACAATTCAGAAAATATTCATCTTCTATAATTTCATTGTAAAAATGTGTCCTCAGATGTCCTGGATTTGTTCTGTTCAGAAGTCATCAGCCAATTTATTTGCTGCAGTCTTTGATTTTGATGTCATAACACGGTAAACAATTTTTGTTTCCACGGAGATTTACACCGAGAGGATGTGCTTTCTGCTTATTCAACAGTCGGCATCCAAGATACAGCTCTCTTTCTGGGAATGAATGAAGATGATGCTGCAAGTTGTAAGATTCTGATACTCCATTCTCACTTCTTCTTTTTTTCTGTTATGGGATGTCAATATTGATGAGTAGTGACTCTGTGCTTTGGCACTTTAAGTCATACAGGAGTGGGATTAGTGCTTAGTTTCAACAATTTAGCTTCTCCATGGTAAAAGAAGAGAGAAAATAGAAGAAATAGAATTACCACCAACAATAAAACCATGATAACAATACAAGAGAAAGTGAGAGGTGCTTTCAAAAGCATCGATGATTATTGGGCCAAACAGAAGCTGGCAAGCACTGATCAGTGTCTGACTAGAGATTACTAGGGGGAATTTCAAAGGATGTCCCAACCATCTTTAAAGCAAATGCTCAACCAAAGAAAACTTTTCTTCAGGAAGTTCAGTTAATGTTTGAAAAAGAAGAGATGAACTTCTCCAGATCTCCAATTGGGAGCCAATGGCTTTATGGTTTTCAGATTAGCACAAAATGACGGAACCCTGGATCTCTCGCAATGTCAAAAGGGCGAGTGCAGCAGAAAAATGGTTTTGTTTTTTGAATTTCAAAATGAGAGAACTGGAAACACCATGCTAACTTTCTAACTTAATTGGAAGGCGTGGGTATATTCGTGATTCAAGGTCCTGTTGGTCAAATCTTGATATTGAGATTGATTTTGAGTCTCTGAGTGGGCGGGCCTGCGGAATATGATGGTAGGTTCTACAGAGATCATGACCTTTCCCTATGGTGAAGGTTTAAATTTTTTATCACGTTATTTCAAGCAAAGCTTCTGTCCTAAATAGGTTAGTAATCAGTTGATTCTCTTGCAGTTACAACATGAATAGAACTTGATTGTTGTGAACATGATAAGAGCTTAGGATAGTTAAGACATTTTGTCTTTTACCTATTGCTTTCTGGCATAACAAACTCGGACATGGTCTAAACTCTTTCTGTCCATGTGTGTAATGCATGCGTGGGCACTGTATGTTAGATTGCTGCATGCATTTGTCTAATGCATCCATGCTATGCTGTCAACAGGATTTTTGTTATCGTATGCAGATGTAATGCAGCAGGGTTGGGTTGTCGATCCTGCTTCTCGAATGCTTATTGTGAAAAAGCAGCCTGTTGCAACAGAGCAGAAACTGGATCCTAGTAAACTACAGCGCTTGACAGAATATGTGTTCCACTTAGAGCATTAATAGAACTCTAAAACACTACCAACTTCTACTGAAAGTCTTCATATTCTGATCACTGGTTGTGATGAGTAAAATCTTTTGAAGATGTATAGTGCTTCAATGTGCAGCAAGGAAGCTGAAAGAATTGGTTTGCCTTCTAATTGAGGGTCTTCCTTTGGTTGTTTTTGCTTGGAGTTGTAAACACTTCTATAGTTGAAACGCCATTGATACAGAGTGAAAAAATTACGAGATGAGCAAGAGGGGTCGTGAACCCCCCCCCCCCCCGCCCCCGTGTGCGTGAAATTGCCCTTGCAAGTTCTTACATGTTTAACTGCTGCTATATCTACCAGTGCCAATTGTTTCTCTTCCACCCGTGAGAATAGATGTCAGGATCGGGAGCTGATTCGGGAAAGGGCTTGGGTCGTTGGGTTATTTTTTTTTATTAAAATGATGTTATTTTTAAAAAAAATAAATTATGTTGACATGGTGGGGCTATTAAAATGATGTTATTTTTTTAAAAAATAAATTATGTTGACATGGTGGGGCTAAATTTTGTTTGAAAATAAAATTTAAAGAGAAACTTGATCGGCTTTAGTTGGTTGACTAGGAAAATTCCAGTTCCTCGAGCATGGTTTGAACCAGGTTTTTTAGTTTAAATAGATAGGATATTAATTTGGTAAAATTTAATTGATCTAGTTAAATTTCTTTAATGACCCGTTTAAACTCAAATCAAAACACACAAATGTTTTTAAATTTTAAAAATAAAGAATAAAATGACATTTTAAATCAAGAGCTCGTGCTACATTATGGGTTTATGTTTTTTTTCTATAAAAAAAATAATGTTTAAATAATTTAAATGCATTTCAAATTGACATTTCAAGTTATAATACAGCCTGAAATTAATAAGTTTATTTTATTTTAATCAAGTAATAAAAAAATAGAAAAAAAAATAATGATATTAATTGAACAATTAAAAAAAATCACAGACCTTGAAGAAAAAGTCTACGGGAGCACAAAATTGGATAGAAAAGAAGCAAACATTTTGGACGAAGTCAACAAACATAGAAGAAAGTGAGGGAACAAAATTGACAAGGATCTAAAATAAAAAATAATGAGGGTAAAAATTAAAATTAAAATAAATTAAAGGGTAACTAAAATTTTTGATTGAAAAGTTCAACTAAAAAGAAAAATAACTCAATCAAAATGAAGGAAAATAAAAGGATGATGACAAAAAAAAAGTATCACACCGTAAACTTTTTTAAAAATGTAAAGGAAAAAAATAAAAAAATAAGGACAGATAAAAAAATATATGAAAATTAAAACTAAAAGAATAAACTGAAAAGAAACAACACTTAGACAAAAAACCAAATGACAAGTAAAAGAAACCCAAATATAAAGGAGACAAATTTTTGTTTGGAGGGTTAAATTGAAAAGAAAAATAACTCTAACAAAAAAACAAAAAAAATTAATGACCAAATTAAAAAAATAATACAAAATAAACTTTGAGTGAAGGGTAAAATAAAAAAAAATCTATAAAAAGGCCAAGTAAAAATATTAAAAAAATAAGGATCATATTAAAAAACATGATACTATACAAGTTGGAATTGAAAACTAGATTGAAAGGAAATAAATTTTGTATTGAAGAGACAAGGATAAAAATAAAAAATTAAAAGAAGAAGTAAGAAATAATAAATATAAAAAAGAGAGACTAATATGCGATTTTTGAGGGAGGATAAAGAAAATAAGAGAAGAAGAAAGAATACACTAGTTACAAACTATCTAATCTTTAATAACATGCATTGTACCAGGAGAAAGATAATGTAACTACTTGTAAAAGGATAATGACAAATAGAAAATTTTAACTATTAAAAAGCACTGCTTGAAAGGTGTTAGCACCTTCCACATGTCGGCATATACAATGCACGCTTTAAAAGTTTTTAAAATTTAATGTTATTTTATTATGATAAAATACAATAATTGAACCAAAGAATACAAAAATAATTTTACCATAGCCCAAAACATTATATATAAAGCTAAAATCCATTAGCCTTTAAGATTACCATGCATTATCTCACAGTTCACTATGGAGTAATGCATTTTTTTTAAAAAATCATTTTAGTTTTTGAACTTTTATTTTATATGATTTGGTCATTTGGAGTCTAAATTAGCCCTCAATTGCATATTTTTTTAGGAGGGGTGATTGATTTTAAAGCTAATGGGTTGAAGTGAAAATCTCAAGTAACATGAGGGGTGAGTTGAAAGTTTCGTTGAAATATTCATTTTAATCCCCCATATTTTTAAGGTATAAGGCGAC
Organism: Populus euphratica; assembly: GCF_000495115.2. NCBI lineage: Eukaryota > Viridiplantae > Streptophyta > Magnoliopsida > Malpighiales > Salicaceae > Populus > Populus euphratica. Next base: position 164,817 of record NW_011500355.1, read on the forward strand.
AAGTCCTTGAATTTCAAAACAATATATTTTCACACTTAACTTCATTTTATTCTTTTTTCTATTAGGAGGATAGAGAATTAGTCGTTGGATTCCAATTTAGAAAGAGAAAGTAATCGTTAAGGAAGATTCCAACCATCAAAATTATTGATTTTTGTGTAAAAAAGTTTCATATGATGAGAGAGGTTACGTTCAGGTGTTTATTTTACATTGAAAACATCTAAAACAATATATCTGAGCTTTATAATATTTTTTTTTCTAGGTGGATTCTATGTAGTTTTTTTTGGCTTTTTGGTAGCCATGGATTGGTCTAACAAGGTTTTTGAGGTGTTTTCTAGGTGTTTTTGGTCAAAATGGATGAACAATAAGATTTCTAGGTGAAAAAATGATGAATCCTATTTTTCCGGCTACCACAATGACCAGATTATAGGTTGAAGTGGGCGACACGTCATTTTTTCTAAAATATTTAGGGTGAATGACATGTTGCTAGCCTCGTCAAACTTAAAAAAAAAACGTCCGCTTGAACGTGGCATTGCAAACCTGAGAGTTGGCCATTACTTCATTGGACTAGGTGTTGAGCCTGACTTATTAGGCCCATGAGTGCATGGCTTGGTTCATATATATATTAGATTTAAAAAAAAAATAATGCATTATTTATGTATATTTTTTCAAATAATTTTTTGATCTATATTTTAATTAGATTGTGATTTTTTTTAAAATGATATTAAGTGTGTCTAGATTTTAAATAGGTGAGTATATTTCATCTGTTGTTTTTTCTTCATTTTATATAGATTTTTTTAATATAGATATTTTATAATATTTTTTATATGTGCAGCCCTGAATTATTATTTTTTAATTGTTGTTCAATAATTTTTATATGTTATATGCATTCTTGCATTGTTTATATATATATATATATATATATATATATTGTTCAGTAAATTTTATATATGTCGGTTTCTATTACAAATTTTATGTGTTTTTCTATTACAAATTTATTTTGATAATAGATTTATTAAATATGACCAGATAAATTACCTGTGTTGCAACGTGAGATAGCTTATCTTTATTTTTTTCTTGGTTTTTTCAATTTTATTTTTGTTTATTGTGGATGAGTTTTTTCTTCATTACTTTACACAATGGTTATTGAGTTATTGAATAAAATATGTGCATAAATTTTTCAATCTACATTTAAGAGTTATATATATATATAAAAGAAACTATTTAGCCAATGCTTGTTTAATAGAGTTTAAAGGCTTTAAATGCTTTTAAGTTTTTTTTTTGGGGAAAAATTTACATTTTAAAACTAGTGTTTGAAATATATACCCTATTCATCTTACACATTGGATCCACATATATAAATGAATACATAAAATATTTTTATAGATACTTAACTAAGTTATTATCGTCTATATAATAATAAGGAGTTAACAAATATTTATTACTCTTTACTTACTTATAATTATTTAAACTTAACTAAGTTATACTTAACTATTTTTTGGTTAAACCCGGTCAAGTACTTGGTTATAAATAAATTTTAGTTAGTTCAAATTAATTTATTTTTTATATTTAAAAAAATAAAATAACATCATTTAAAAAAATAAATCAAAGAATTTTTATTAGGTTTTTCTCCTGAATTTTTTATAGCTAAATAAATCACAAATCAACCTAAATTTTTTTTTTATCAAATAACACATCACACAAGATTAGTTCTCCTGCTATTTCTTGTTTCTTTCAAAATTCATGTAACTTGAGTCACATTAACCAATTAAACATTAAGTAAAATTCGTATGCTTGTTTTCATGGTTTAAATTGTAAATGTTATTTATTTTAAAAAATATTAGTAATTGTGACATGGTTTATGATAACTTAATATTTTTTTAAAATTATTTTAAATAAATTTATTTTATTAAAATAAAAAAAATATATTTTAATTTATTTTCAATTAAAATACATGTCTAAAAATTATCATAAAACACGTGTCAGTTTCTATTGCAAATTTTATGTGTTTTTTTATTATAAATTTGTTTTAATAGACAAATCTATTAAATATGACCAGATAAATTACCCATATTATGATGTGAGATATTTTAATATTTATTTTTTGATTAGTTTTTCTCAATTTTATTTTTATTTACGGTGAATGAGTTTTTTTTATTAGGTTACATGAGATATTTTGATATTTATTTTTTGATTAGTTTTTTTTAATTTTAATTTTATTTACTGTAAATGAGTTTTTTTTATTAGGTTATTTAATTAGATGTGTGCATCACTTTTTTCCATTTACATCCAAGTGTTTATATATATATATATATAGTGGAAGAAACTATTTTGTTAACACTTGTCTTGAAAAGTTTAAAGGCTTTCTATCTTTTTAAGTTTTTTTTTTCTGAGGTGAAAAATTATCTTATAAGATGAGGGTTTGAAATATATATTATATTCATTTTATTTTATATATTGAATCTAAATATATAAATGAATATATAAAATGTTTTAGAGACACTTAATTAAGTTATCCTTGTTTGTATAATCATAAAAAGTTAACAAATATTTGTTACTCTTTACTCGCTTATAATTATTTGAACTTTGCTTCTTATTTAAAGGTTGAGTTTTCATAGTTTTTTTTGTTCATCATGCAACATTTTTACTTTGAGTTGTTCAAATAATGATTATGTTAAATTAATGTTTTTTTATATTTTACAATTTAATTTTTATTTAAAATTTTAAAAAAGTTATTTTTTTTATATGTTACTTATCCGTTACTGAAAAAATAAATCATATATCTTTTATATATGTTACTTATCCGTTACTTACTGAAAAAATAAATCATATATCTTTTAATATTATAAGCTTTTAATTACATGTTTAAAATACATGTTTTTTCTTTCGATTATCTAACAATTAAAAACAAAGTGTGGTTTCAAAAATAGTCCGCAACGCTTGACAAGCTATCTAATATTTTAGTGTAAATTAAGCCACGCCCTTTAGTTTTTTAGGTAATAGCTTTAGTTTATTGCTTTATAGATTATCCGTTCATCCAAGGTTTTTTTCAGAGACGGCTATCGTTTGTAATGAAAAAGATATGCTCTCATGTCACGTGAGCTACCAACTCGGTTACGTGGAAGCAGCAGAAAACTTGGAAAAATGGCGAACGTGCATAAGTACAGGCAACTACGGAAAAGAAACAACATAAAGGCCAACCTCAAATTAGTGCCCCAATATATATATATAGTTTCTTTATCAACCCCCAAACTACCGATTTTATCAATTAGGTCCCCATTTATGTGCAACTTCACAGCCGGGTTTGTTAAATAACCGGTGACAACTACCGACATTGGGAACATGGTATAAATTATATTTTTAATTTTTTAATAAAAAATTAATTTTTTTAATATATTTTAAATTATTTTGATGTATTAATTTTTAAAAATATTTTTAATAAAAATATATTATTTTAATACATTTTGATATAAAAAATACTTTAAAAAGTAATCATAACTACATTCCTAAACTAGCTTTAAGTAAATAAATAAATTCCATACATGAAAATTAACTAGGGTAACTTGGTAATTACCATTGAAGAATGATGAAAAAGAATTATCCAAATTAATTTGGCTTATAATTTTTTTTTAAAAATTATTAATTCAAAGAATTAGCTAAATTTTTTCTTGTGATTCAGGAAAAAAAAAAGATTACCCAAATTATATTTTTGGTTATTTATATATTTATAATTTGTTTTAAACCTAATAATGTATAGTCAAGACCTCTATTATGCCTAATTTTATATAATTAGTTGAATTCTTAAAAAAAACCTCAAAAAACATAAGTATTTCTAAATTGTTTGAAATTATAAATTAACATATTGATTGTTGCATTTACCAACGTGGTTTAACCTATATTTTAAAGTGAAAAAAATATTAAATTAATATTTTATAAATATTAATTCAAGGTATTAAAATAAAAAATAAAATAAAAAACTGAAAAATATTATTCTATGTATTTATAATTAAAAAATATATTTACAAAAATACCTACGTTACCAAACACACACGGACTCCGTCTCCAAACATTTAAATCGAAGGATTTGATTGAAAAAGTATTTATAAATGGGTGATTTAATCTATAAAATAGTTACTAGAGGACTCGATTGAAAACTATATATAGTTACAAGACTAAAACACAAACATATTTTCTGTTGTTTACTTATCTTTTATCTCCCAGAGAAGAAGAGTATATATTAAGTTTTTAAAGAAAAAGAAAAGGAAAAAGAAAAAAAAGCTGAAAGAGACAAATCTGAAACCCTAACGCCGAAGGAAAGAAGAAGAAGAAGAAGAAGAAGCCTTCGAAGCTGAAGGATCATTCCCTCTCCGATTTATCTCATTTAAAAAGCCATTAGAGCAATCTACTTTCTCGTCGACATGCAGGTGGTTAATTTTTTTTAAGAGAAAAATAAATAAAAATAAACGGCAATGGCGTCGAAAGGTCCAAGGTCTAAGCTTGATCACGAGACGAGAGCTCGGCGTCAAAAGGTAAGTACTTCGTCACTCTTTATTTTTATTTTTCTTTCTACGGTGAAGCTGAAATGATTTTTTTCTCTCTCGATTTTGATGAGCTGATATTAGGGTTAAAATTTCAAAATTTAGATTTATAATTTTGAGAAATAAGTAAATTTACTTAATTTCCATGCGACATTTAGGAAATTTTACTGGAAGTTTGAGGTGTTGGGTTTTTGAATTATTATTATTTAGTGATAAATGGATTTTTCTAGGCACTGGAAGCTCCGAGAGAACCCCGTCGCCCGAAAACTCACTGGGATCATGTTTTGGAGGAAATGGTTTGGTTGTCGAAGGTAACTCATTGAGTAGTTGTTGATTGTTGCGTGGTTGGAAATGGTATTTTTTTTTTGTTAATTAAATTGTTAATTACAGGATTTTGAGTCGGAGAGGAAATGGAAATTGGCGCAAGCAAAGAAAGTGGCTTTAAGAGCAAGCAAGGGCATGTTGGATCAGGCCACCAGAGGAGAAAAGAAATTGAAGGTTTTTCTTTCTATCTTAGACTTGTTTTCCTAGTTCTTTTCATTTGGAGAAGAATGGACTGGTTTCATATGAAGGTTTTGTTGTATCTCTATTTTGATGTTAAAGTTTTCATTTCATTGGAATCAGGAAGAGGAACAGCGGTTGCGAAAAGTAGCGGTCAATATTTCAAAGGATGTAAAGAAGTTCTGGGTTAAAATAGAAAAGCTGGTAAATTTATCTAGAATGGTTTTATCCTCTATCAACTTTTATGTTTCCTTTTTCTCTTTGAAACTTTCCAAAACTGTGTCTCCAGGTGCTTTACAAGCATCAGATGGAGCTTGACGAGAAGAAGAAAAAGGCACTTGATAAGCAGCTTGAGTTTCTTCTAGGACAAACTGAGAGGTGGTTTTTGTTTTGCTATATTATTGTTTCTAACGATGACGATGACTTGGATCTTTTTCCTGTTAATTATGGATAGGCCATTGAATCTGCACTTCATGTTGCTAGGTACTCTACAATGCTGGCAGAAAATCTAGTGGAGAAACCACCAGAGCAATATTTTGCACCAGAAAAACCGAGTATTGCAGATAGGGTAGGAGATGATGCTAATGCACCCTTGCAAGTCGATGATGGTAAGAAGAATCACTTAGTTCGATTATTAAATTATTAGCTGGCCAATGGGCAGATATTCTTATCAAATTCTCAGCTCATTGTTTAGAGGCCCAAGTGGACACTGCAGACAATGACGATGAGTATGATGTGCACTCTGAAGATGAAGTGGTGAGTAGCCTTTCATTTCTGTGTCTTTATTATGGAAAAGTTTTTTTCCCTTACCTTTTCTTATGCAAGAAGTAGTTATAATGTAAAAATCCTGTTTGTGATCAAATTAGGGCTGGGCAATACTCTGTCATTTGATCTGTTCATTAATGCCTGGAGTGTGGCTTATATAATTCTACTACTAGGAACCTGCTGAAATGGCATAAAACTTATGTGTTGTTTATATATCATGGTTGAATGGTGAGATTCTGTTTTGTGTATATCATGTTGTTTACTATCATTCTCAGGTTCCTTATGAGCAGCCTTGGGCTGTATTTGATGCTGCCCCATTTGTTAGCTAAAAAGTTTGTGGAATTGTCATGGCAATTCCTTTGTTTGTCCTACATATTGGCAATCTGTAAGCAATCACCAACATTCTCATTTACCGATATTGTTCTAGGAGGATGATGAGCATACTATTGAGGAAGATGAGGCTCTTATAACCAAAGAAGAAAGGCAAGAAGAATTGGAAGCTCTGCACAATGAAATGGATATTCCCCTTGAGGAGCTACTCAAGCATTACACTGTAGAGAAAGGTAGAAAGCTGTTCTCGTGATTTTCTTTTTACTCTTGGGACATGCTATTTTCCCTATACTTTTGTTCCATTTTCCGAGTTATGCTTGCTGTCTATGGTGATAACCACTTAGACAGTGATATTTTAGTTGATGCTGTCCCCTTGTTAGATAAGGGCTCTCTTTCCCTGTCTACATGTGCACATATTTGTCTAGATGGTCCTGTTTGACTGTGTTTGTCCTATGCTGTGTCACCCCATTGATTATCCCCCTGTTCTTTCAGGTGGCAGGGAAAGTAGTGAAAATGGAGCCAAGCCATGTGCAAATGGGGAAGAACATTGTGAGAGTAAGCTGCTGTCAACAAGTCACGTCTCTAGCAATCACTTTGATGGCCTGATACTATTGTTTGGTTATATGTTTTGCAGGCAAAGGAGAAGATATTTCTTCTGCTTGTGAGATGGAGATAAGCAGCTCACCTGTTAATGCTGGTCGTCGTTGTGTAAGTTGTATGTGTTTATGGTTGCCATTGCTGAATTACTGAAGTCAGCTAAAAGGGTTCAACATAATGTCTATTATCTAATAATAGGGTGAAAATAATGGTGCCTTGCCCATTCCAGACAACAATTTATTGGAAATTGGGGCGTATGAAACCAGAAATCAGTTAAGTATCTCCGAGGATCCAGCCAGAGAACATGTGCCATATGATTTCAATGACGAACAGGCAAGATACTGTATATACATGCACCAGTCTCTGAACTCTTTGCCTTCATACTCTATTTGTCTTTTCAAGGTTTCTATGTCTAATTATAAGAGATTTAATCATCATAACAAAATATATACACATACAAACTTCTGTTTCTGTAGATTTTAATTTTCCATGTAGTTTTGTTTTCATCAATTTGGTGATTATTTGGGAAAGTAAATCAATTAAGAGTCGACCAACAAGAGACTTGGATCTCAATCTTAAAATCATGGCTTGCATCTCAACTTCAGAAGCAGATATTTGTTGCTTGAAGCTTGATCATTGTAAAAATACCTCAGAAAATTAGTTGGAAGTGTGGAGAATGGATGTAATATTGGCGATGAATAAATAAAGTGGTTGAAACTGAGTTTTCTCAGCATTCATTACAGCCATCGTTTTTCTGTATAATGGTAAAGGGACCCTAAGATGCTGTTAAAGATCTGTCTAATGGCAATATTTAATGGTTCCATTTTAGGGACCAGAGTGATGAAAGTACAGTTGATGCTTTTTCCAACAATGCTGTTTGCAAAGAACCATTTCAATTCCTTACTTTCAATTATTCCTTTACTCTTCTTTATTATAAAAGTAGGGATTGTTTCATGCATATGTATATGGCTCTCAAAGCTTTTCCCCTTGCTGCTATTAATAAAGTCAGGAATCTCTAACAAACTTCTTTTCCTTGTGGAATTACGGGTGGCTGATCTGGACTAACTATTACTAGAATATCTTAAGCAATGAAAATAAAACGAAAAAAATCATTTAGATTAGCTATAAGCTTTAGGTAAACCCTTCTCTGCTGTTGCAAAGTTCATCACCTCGCATCTTCAAAAAGGAAGGCTAGTGTAAAGGAGACTTGGTCTTGTTTCCACAATTGCTTCAATGGACACAAACACACAAGAATCTGTTTTTTTATTCCAGAAAAGGGGAAACAAATAACTGAGAAGGAAATCAATGAGTTATTATTTTGTGTTTGGGTTATTGTCAGTTTTATAATATATGGTGTTATTATTTATTTGATATTGATGTTCACCTGTATCTTTGGTAATGTAGGAAGATGGTGATTTTGATCTTGCCGCTGAGGAAGAAAAGGTATATGGTAGCTATGATTTGGTTTGTTCATGCAATTAGGATTTTTTTACCCTCCTTTTCTGCTCTTATGGTTTTTTTCTTGTACGACCTGAGCATAAAATCTTATTCTTCTTTTCAATAATGAATTTATTTGCCCAAATGCAAATTCAATAGAATCCATTTGTGAATTTACATGGGATAAATGAACGCGTAAGCACCTTTTCTGTTATATATTGATTGAAACTAGAGAGAACTATTTAATCAGTGTGTTGTTATGTCAGACTTTGATATAGCTTTTGGGCTTTTCTTCTTGTTGGGAGTCTTATTATTGCTAGGGCGAGTATTAAGTCTGTGATACCTTCTGTTGAATGGAGGTTGCTAGGCTCCTATAGCTTCTGCAGAGGTGTACCTGCTTCCTTGCATATAGCTTTGCAATCATAGTATTTCATTGTGAAATTGACATTACTGAAGACTGTTGTTTTCATAATATCCTAATGATTACTAGGGCAGTGGAACAATTTTTAAAAGCCTAAACTCACGTGTTCACCCTTGTGTTATCCTAAATTTTTTAACTGAACTCCTACATAAAGTACTTGGTCAATTGAAACCCTTAATTCTCCAATTTTGACTGATCAAGGTCAATTAAGCCAATTGATATGCATGCTTGTATTTTTTGTCATGACATTTATTCCCCGCTCTTATGTTTTACATGACACTTACCTGACATGTCAGAGGGCACATTAGTTGCTTATATCTAAATAAAGGTAAAACTCATGAATAATATAAGTTTGAAATAAAAAATTAACCAAAGTCATAGGAAATGCTATATGCTCTGTTAACACAGATGAAAAAGACATCAACAAAAAGTAAAAGATCCAGAAAAGCACTTGAACAAATAAAAAAAGTAGAAAAAAGACAGGTAAACAAATTATATATAGAAATAAATAAACGGTTATGCTTTTACATCTCAATTGAAATTCATTACAGTTTTTCATCTCCATTGAAACTGGTCTCTGCAAGTAGTGCAGGGTTGTTGAACACAAATTGTGTCTGTGGGGTACAGCATGGTTGGTGGCTGCAGTATAGGCTTATAATGGTGGCATGACTTGGAGTGGTTGTTGATCTTGTTGTGTGTGTGTGTGAGAGAGAGAGAGAGAGAGCTCTTTGTTTTTGGTTACAGATCGAAACAAAGAGAAGAACCAGGTTTTATTGGAGAAAAGGGCTCTGTTGGGTCAAGTGTCTAAGCCACCAGGTTATTCAAAGACCCATCTGTTTTTCAAAAGGAAAAAAACGTTCTTCTTTTAGTATTTTTCACTAGTTTGTTTGATTAAAAGGTTTTGGTTTGGGTTAATGAAATAAATTTTGTTGATTCATAATATAGTTAGAATGCCAAAGAGATTGGAGATCGGACATCTATCCCATGAGAGGAAGGAGAAGAAATGGACTTTGCAGACTTTGATTTGCTGATCTGCAGATCTGCAGTTGTGCAATTGTATTTTGATTTGCAGATCTGCAGATCTGCAGTTGTGCAATTGTATTTTTGGACTGTTTGGTTATTGTTAGAGGAAATAATAGAAACCAAAATGCTAAACTTAAAATAAAAATAAAAAACAATAAAAAACTCGAAGAAGATTATGAGCTGTTGGATCATAATCTTAACGCGGACCCAATTAGTGGGTCTCACTAGTCCAATGGCTCATATCTATTCTTGAAGTTTTTTTTTTCTTAATAATAAACATCAATCTAATAGAGATCAAATAAAAATGGTATAAATTTTTAATTTTTTATTCTTATTAAGAACTTGAAATCTTTGTTTACTAGTGTGCTCTAAAAAACTGATGTTAATAATTCCTCTCATCTCATTTAATTTAATATCTTTCTTGTATTTTTGGATTGTTTGATTGACCAATTGATTGAATTTAAGGTTTGACTGGCCATTTTATCTATGGAGGGGCTTATTGAATGTGATGAATGCAATAGGGTTTCATTGATGTTGGACTTAATTGATTTAATTTACTGAATTTAAGGTTTGATTGACCAAGTTATATATATAGGGGCTTAATTGGCAAATTTTGGATAACACAAGGGCATCCTTGTGAACTAAGCTAACTTTAAAGCATCCTACTTTGCATGGCATTTATTGCAAGGGGTTAGTATGCAATGTTGTGACTGTCTGATTTGTGTACATCTTTATTACAATCCCAAAACATACAATGCACCTATTATTGATTAATAGTTTGTCCTATATGTGTTTAGATGTAATTATCAGGTCCTCTTTCTTTCACCAAGTATCAAAGAGGACAGTGTTAATGTGATCAAGTGCAGTTCAGATACTACAATTTTTGTGTATGCTCACCTGCCATGTTTAAGATCTCAAAGGCTGGATATTTGACTGTGATTTGCCACTGGCTTCAATGTTCAGGATGATGAGACAACCTTGCTGGAGGAGGAAGAGATGGCAAAAGCAGATTCAAACAATCCCATAGATGAGGTAAAGAACAATTTGGATGTATCATATTTCTTTGTGTTCATTGACCTTGCATTTAGGTGAAGAATTCTATGGTTCTTCAACAACATTTTATTAGAACTTCTGATTCTCTTGCTAGTTTATTTGTTTATTTTCAATAGTTTGCCTGAGATAGCTGCAAATCACAGATTTTGTTACTGCAAAAGGAGAGTGAAATTCCTTTGGAAGAATTGCTTGCAAGGTATACAAAGGTGGGTTAAAGAATTGCTTCTGTGCAGACCTTTGTCTCATATTGTATGTTGATTTATTTTGATTATCCATGTCTTCTTATAGGAGCCAAACAGTGAAGTTTCAGAGGATGAATCTGAATACGCACCAGTATTATCAGACAATATGTCAAATTCCCCATGCCATGAAGAAGAACTGAAGCAGCTGGATAACTCAATGGATGGAATGGTTGAACATGGGGAACATCCTTCTGTTGAAGAACAAGAGAAGGGAAATGAAGAAATTTCAGAAGAAGGAAGGGAGAGTGAAAGTAAGATTGCTGATGCTGCTGCTGCTGCAAGATCTGCACAACCAACAGGCAATACATTCTCGACAACCAAAGTGCGCACAAAATTCCCTTTTCTTCTCAAGTATCCTCTTCGTGAATATCAACATATAGGCCTCGATTGGCTTGTTACAATGTATGAAAAAAGATTAAATGGGATTCTAGCTGATGAAATGGGGCTTGGAAAGACGATCATGACTATTGCTTTGCTTGCACACCTAGCATGTGAAAAGGGAATATGGGGTCCTCATCTGATTGTGGTTCCGACAAGTGTCATGCTTAACTGGGAAACAGAGTTTCTTAAATGGTGTCCTGCCTTCAAGATTTTAACATATTTTGGCAGTGCAAAAGAGCGTAAATGCAAGAGGCAAGGTTGGCTGAAACCAAATTTCTTCCATGTATGCATAACAACTTACAGACTGGTTATACAGGATTCAAAAGTCTTCAAGAGGAAGAAATGGAAGTATTTGATTTTGGATGAAGCTCATCTGATTAAAAATTGGAAGTCCCAGAGATGGCAAACTCTTTTAAATTTCAATTCAAAAAGACGCATCTTATTAACTGGCACACCTCTGCAGAATGATCTCATGGAACTCTGGTCACTAATGCATTTCTTGATGCCCCACATCTTTCAATCTCACCAGGAATTTAAGGACTGGTTCAGCAATCCAATAACTGGGATGGTGGAGGGACAAGAAAGAGTGAACAAAGAAGTTGTTGATCGTTTGCACAATGTTCTCCGTCCGTTTATCCTCCGTCGATTGAAAAGGGATGTGGAGAAGCAACTCCCCATGAAACTTGAGCATGTCATTTATTGTAGACTTTCAAGGAGGCAGCGTAACTTGTACGAGGATTTCATTGCTAGCTCAGAGACACAAGCTACTCTTGCCACTGCCAACTTTTTTGGGATGATCAGCATTATAATGCAACTTCGTAAAGTTTGTAATCATCCCGACTTATTTGAGGGTCGTCCAATTATTAGTTCTTTTGATATGGCTGGTATGGACATCCAATTGAGTAGTTCTGTTTGTTCAATGTTTTCACCTGGCCCATTTTCATCTGTAGATCTTTGTGCTCTGGGGCTTGTATTTACACATCTTGATTTTAACATGGTTTCTTGGGAGAGCGATGAAGTAAAGGCTATTGCAACTCCTTCAAGATTAATTGAAGAGCGTGCCAATTTGGCTAACATAGAAGATGTTGGGCCTGGGTCTAAACATTTGAAGAGGTTGCCTGGAACAAATATTTTTGAAGAGACTAGAAAGTCATTATTGGAGGGGAGATTAAGAGAGATGAAGCAACGGGCAGCATCTATTGCATGGTGGAATTCCTTGAGGTGTCGGAAAAAACCCATATACTCAACAACCCTACGAGAACTTCTCACAGTGAAGCATCCTATCTATGATATCCATCGCCAAAAAGTTGAGGGACTCTCCTCCTTATGCTCCTCTAAGCTTGGTGATGTTGTTCTTTCACCAATTGAACGATTCCAGAAGATGACTGATCTTGTGGAATCATTTATGTTTGCAATTCCAGCAGCACGTTCCCCTGCACCTATCTTCTGGTGCAGTCAGACCAGAACTCCTGTGTTTCTGCATTCAACTTATGAGGAGAAATGCTCTGAAATGTTGTTGCCTCTTCTTTCACCTATTAGACCTGCAATTGTCCGGAGACAACTGTATTTCCCAGACAGGCGCCTAATACAGTTTGACTGTGGTAAATTGCAGGAGCTTGCTATTTTGCTCAGGAAGTTAAAGTCAGAAGGCCATCGGGTATTAATATTCACACAGATGACTAAGATGCTGGATATTTTGGAGGCTTTCATAAACCTGTATGGCTACACTTACATGCGTTTAGATGGATCTACTCAACCAGAGGACAGACAAACATTAATGCAGCGTTTCAACACCAATCCCAAAATATTTATCTTCATTCTATCAACCCGTAGTGGGGGTGTTGGCATCAATCTTGTTGGGGCAGATACTGTAATATTCTATGATAGTGACTGGAATCCTGCGATGGATCAACAAGCCCAAGATCGCTGCCATCGGATAGGACAGACACGTGAAGTGCATATCTATAGGTTAATCAGTGAGAGCACCATTGAAGAAAATATCTTAAAGAAAGCCAATCAGAAGCGTGCTCTTGATGATCTAGTTATACAGAGTGGAGGATACAACACAGAATTTTTCAAGAAGCTTGATCCTATGGAATTGTTTTCTGGGCATAAAACACTTCAGATTAAGAACATGCAGAGGGAGAAAAACAATAACAATGGAAATGAGGTTTCTTTGTCTAATGCAGACGTGGAGGCTGCTCTGAAATATGCTGAAGATGAAGCAGATTACATGGCATTGAAGAAAGTCGAACAGGAAGAGGCTGTAGACAACCAAGAGTTTACTGAAGATGCCATTGGGAGATTGGAAGATGATGAATTCGTAAATGATGATGATATGAAGGCTGATGAGCCTACAGACCATGAGATGACAACTTGTTGCAAAGAGGGTGAGGTGAATTTAGATGAAAATGATTGCATTGAAGAGAGAGCTGTAGCTTTTACTGGGAACAAAGATGATGTTGATATGTTGGCTGATGTCAAGCAGATGGCGGCGGCGGCAGCTGCTGCTGGACAAGCTATCTCATCCTTTGAAAATCAGCTACGTCCAATAGACAGATACGCAGTCCGTTTTCTTGAACTGTGGGATCCAATTATAGACAAAGCAGCCTTGGAATCCCAAGTTAGGTTTCAGGAGACAGAATGGGAGCTTGATCGTATTGAGAAGTACAAGGATGAAATGGAAGCTGAGATTGATGATGATGAAGAGCCATTGGTGTATGAAAGTAAGCAGTGTGTGTGTGTGCGGGCGCGCGTGCATTTGGTTCTAGTTTTTGGTAAATGAATCAAAATCTACAAATCAGTAACCTATAATAGTACTCTCTAAGAGAATTGTAAGGTCTTTGTATCATTAGTCTGAATGGTGGTACGATAGAAAGATTGAACTCATGCTTTTCTCGATATATTCATTTCTAATTTTCTTGATGAAATCATTTATATAACTTGTAATTTTGGTTTCAAAACTTTTCTTCAGTTGAAGTTTATAAAGAATGACTACATGGCATGTCATATCCAGTTCCCACTGCCGTGGGCATCCATTGATCATAAAACAGAAGAACCATATTCAAGAAACCTTTTCAATATGTATAGGGGTTATATTATATAGATGCAATCATTTGAATTTTTTAGGATAAACAATTTTATCACAATCATTAGCTGAGGTGGTGATTTTTCTTGTTATATCAGGATGGGATGCTGATTTTGCAACCGAGGCATACCGACAACAAGTTGAGGCACTAACTCAACATCAGGTTAGTGAATTTTGTTAATGCTGCCAATTGTCTTTTCTTTAAATGTCTCTTAAAACTTTTTTTTTTATTGTGTTTTTATAGTTGATGGAAGAAAAGGAAGCTGAAGCTGAAGCTGAAGCTAATGAGAAGGAAAGTGCAGATGGACATTTAGATGCTATGGTGTAAGACAATTCTGAACCTATTGTGAAATCATTCTGCTGGCTATTTAACTTTATTTATTAAAAAAATGAAATTAGGATGTAGGTCAGCAATTAGGTAATTGGCTTTGTTTGGCCTTTTAATTTTTATTTTTTTTTATGGCTGAGGGGTGTTCTTTTATTTATTATTTACTATTTTTTTGGCAGCATGTAACTTTTGGAAGTGAATGTCGTAGTATCTTTAAAATTTCACACAAGCAGTTCATATTTACCATGCAGTGCGCTATTAGTGTGGGAGACACTAATAGCGTTATTAGTATATGAGAGGCACAAATCACACCATTGAGGTCTCCTGGGCTCAAACTACTGCATTTATTATATTAACTGTAAAAGATGTTAATGCTGCAAAATGTTGAACAGAATGGACACTTTGGTGTAGATTGAGTTTTTTGTTGATTTATGGTTCCACTGAAACATCCCTTAAAATGGTTACTTATATTACTGTCGTTAATAAATATGGATAAAGTTGGCAATTGCTTTCTAATTGAGCTATTTAACTGTCTTGGGAGCGAAACTAAATAGTGCATGAGGGAGGGGTGAGACAGAGAAAAAGGAAGGCTTGTGCCACATCCTTGTTGTATGGATAGGTTTTTTGTCATTAAAAATGCAACAGGCGCTGTTCTCACACATTTCATGAATCTTCTTGACATGCTTGCTGCCATGTAATCTGGTGGCAAACCTGGGAAAAAATCATTCTGCTTTATTGTCTTATTGTCTCTAAAGGTGGCTATTTCTTAGGCACACCTGAGTGGCACTCTTTTTTATTGTTATATCAAATGCCCAGTCACTACTCTGTTTCATTTTAGCAGGTGTAAAGTGCCACGTAATCCTAAATCAAAGTCTAAGAAGAAACCAAAGAAAGCCAAATTCAAATCCCTCAAGAAAGAATCTCTAACTTCTGAATTGAAACACATGAAAGTGGAGGCATCAATAGAAACTTTGTCTGCGGATGATGATGATGAAGATGATGATGATGATGATGTGATATATCCCGATGATGGTACATATTCAGATGCTATGTCTCCTTATTCAAGTGTGCAGAGAAAACGTAAGAAAGCAGAATTAGCAATTGATATAGACAAAAAGAGGTCAAGGAAGAATAGCAAGAAATTCAAAAAAGCTCCTGAAACGTGCCCTTTTGATGTAGATTCGGACCTGTCTGGAAAGCAGCATGGCAGGTCTATGGAATTAAAACCATATGATGTGGTTTCTGATCTTGAGCAGAAACCAGCTGGCAGGAGCAAGGTGGGAGGCAAAATCTCCATCAGTACCATGCCAGTGAAACGGGTGTTGATGATAAAGCCAGAGAAGTTAAAGAAAGGGAATGTTTGGTCGAGAGATTGTGTTCCTCCACCTGATTCATGGTTGCCACAAGAGGATGCAATATTATGTGCTGTTGTACATGAATATGGCCCTCACTGGAGCTTGGTCAGTGAAACTCTCTATGGGATGGCTGCTGGTGGGTTTTATCGGGGAAGATATCGCCATCCAGTTCATTGTTGTGAGAGATTTAGAGAACTCATCCATAGATATGTTTTATCTTCTCCAGAATATCCTATCAATAATGAAAAGATGAGCAATATGGTCTCCGGGAAGGCCCTTCTCAAAGTAACTGAGGTAAGTCTGATTTCATTTGCATTCCATATATTGGAGAAAATAGGGAGAGAAGATGCTGAGAATATGAAATGACACTCCCGAAACATTCATTTATTTATTAAGTCTAGCTAATCGAAACTGGATGCTTATTTACACCCTTGAACTCTGATCCAGGCACTGTCCTGAAGATATTAACCAACTGGTCAGCAACTCTAACAATTGATTGATAACAGTTGGTGGTACTAGGACTTGATATCTTTCAGGTGTTCCATTTTGTTTTCTTTATTTGTATTGATCTTTGGCCATAAAAAAATTGCTTTAATTAGCTGCTAATTAATAATATTCATGGTTTTGGGATTTCTGGTATACCATCGCTTAGGATGCAACTCATGGAAGTTTCAGTGATTAATACCAGGAAACTTTATCAGCCTGCTTGCCATCATCTCCAAAACTGCAGGTTCACATGCATATACTTCTCAGAATAATCTGAAGTATCTGGTTAATCATTTTGAAATTACCACTCTGTAAAAATGCCTGCTGCACTTTTTACACTTTCAGTGGACAATTGATTTTAATGAATGATTAGAAATATAACAAGATTGCTGGAGAGCACAAATTTGGTAATTCTTTAATGAAATACATAAGACAATAATGCTCGTGCTGAACAATTTTTGTTGCATCAGGATAACATACGGATGTTATTAAATGTTGCTGCTGAGCAGCCAGACCATGAGTTACTTCTCCAGAAGCACTTCACAGCACTGCTTTCTGCTGTGTGGAGGGTGAACTCTCGTGCTGAACGTCAACAGAACTTGTCATCATCTCGAAATGCTCTTTATAATCATGGAAGGGTTTTCAATTCTTCTGTCAATCAGTTACCTTCGAATTCCTCAAAGGAATCTGCAAAAAGAATGAAATTCACTAATTTGGGACATAGTAGCAAGTTGCTTGCTGCTGCACTCCATGACACCAGCAGTAGAAGGCCAGATGATAAAGTTTCCTATTCCAACTTGAGCGAAGTTGCTCCTGCCATTGTTGAGCAGTTGGAAATAACATTGGAATTCCAAAAAGAGGAAGATGATTCTTTGATTCAATTCCCACCTGTAATAAGTTTGTCAATACCTGGCTCAGGACCATTGACATCAGTAAATAAGGATAGAGCAGAGGCTCAACATCTCAGAGCATCCACAAGTATAGCTGAAAATCGATTCAGGTATGATTTCTCGCAATCAAGAAGATGACATTGATCCGCTTGTTTGGTATTAGTAGTCTCTTGTTAATTCCTATTTGAGGATGGTGAAGATTACAGCTTTAGCAGCATAGTATTGTTGACCGAGAGTTTAAGGTTTTACTCCTATAATGCCTTCCAGTTTGTTAATTTCCTTGTATGAGAACTGGGTTGTCTGACTGAATTGTGCTACCTATGTTTTCTTCCCTGCCAGAATCTATAGTGCTTGATGGATCTCTTCATTTAATGCTTCTTACCAATTTCTTAATGCACCTTCTCGAAAAAATCCCAGGGATTATTATGAAGCTATTATTAAAATCCAGAAATTGATACGTGGTACAGATGCTATTGATCATTCTATTCAGGTGCTAACAAATTGAATACTGCGATTGCTGTGTAAAACATGTACAGTTAATTGATTGTTTAAGTTGTTGACTAAGTCCTTTTGTCCCAGGGATGCAGCAAGAGCTTGTGTTGAAGGGGATTTGGGTTGGGTTTCATCTACCGCACCAGCAAATGATTTCAAGCTGCGGCTGGCTTCAAAGACACAGTCCTTGGGAAAGCACAAGCTCGCCGTCTCCGAGTCAACCAAGCCTCCTAGGTCAAAGATGAAGAAAACTTTGATAGAGCACAGTGAGGGACACCTTTTTGCTGAGCCAGTATCCCAGCCACTGCCTGTACTGTCATCTATGGATCCCAATTTAAGGTTTGACCTGCCACCAACAGCCATTCAGGATGGCAAGGATGAATATTCCATCTCGTGCATTGAGGAGGAGCTTTCAGCGGAAATGGGGACCTTGGATGCTGTCCCACACGACTATGTTCTTGGTTTGACATCGGGTCTCGATGATTTTTCATCGTTGCCTGAATTTACTGACATCGGATAAGGTCAAACCACAAAACAGAACATCTTTTTTCTGGCTTTGGCTCCCACGACAAACATGTACTGGTTGGAGGAGTGAGTGCCTTGCAGCTGGGCAACCAATAACCGAGCTCTTGTGGTGCATGGTGGTGTGGTCGGGCGACATGATTGAATCACCTGCCCATTTAGAGGACACCAATCAAGGACATGGTTGTCTCACATGGCGGTGGGAGCTCGTCTGTAAGGAGAATCTGAAGTGGCTTTGCATGAAGGATCCCCAGGGTAGTGAAATTACAAATGTAACATCATTTTTTGAATTCGATTCTTATCGGGGGGATGTGCCAATTTTGTTGGGGTCATTCGATTTATCAATTTATGGCATGCTTCCGCATAGAAAGGAACTAGGCTAGGGCGAAAGATATGAATGAAAAATTAAAGGTTGAGCATCTCTCTCTAAACCCTAACGACCTGCAATCTATTCCCGTACAAATACCACATCAGTGGCATAGCTGATTTTCAAGCTAGGTATGGTGTGTGGAATGGTTCTGAGAATCCAGGACCATGGCATTTCAAGCATATGAATTAGTATTTCCTATAATCAAAGGATTTTAGTTGTTGGATCGTGACCTGGTTTTAGGGTTCGTGTTGCTGATCGGGTCGCATCCACAGTCCAGTGACATGCAGATAACAGAATAATTTGTTTCCAATTATAATCACACTTTCTTTAATCTCCAATAATTTGTTGCTTGATTTCTAAGAAACCGAAACTAACGCGAAGGCCGCGTATTGAGTAGACAATTACATGGGCATGTAACTCAAGTCAATGGCACAATTTACTGTACAGTACGAATGGTTGAAAAAATAGGAACATTAATTGGGGGTGTTTTAGTCTTTTTATAAATTTATAGGTCATTAAAAGATTTGATGGATAAGATGTTTTTTTTTTTTTTTTTAATTTTTTAAAGTAAAAACACTTCTTCATCTTCAAGATCAACAAAATTTAAAATTATTAATTAAAGATTGTTTTTTTTTATTAATTTTAAAATATTAAAAATATTTATTTACCTTCAAGATCAAAATATACTTAAGTGACCAAGGGTTTTTTTTGGTTTTTTCTTTATAAAAGCAAGAAAAGTTATATATATAAGGATGTTTTGATCATTTCAATGAAATGATTTATGTGTTAATTTCAGGACAATGATAATGTTTTAGTAATTTATATTGATTTTTTAATTTTTAATTTAAAAAAAATGTTGGC
>NW_011504561.1:0-5012 GCF_000495115.2 Populus euphratica
AAAAATTAAAAAAAAATATTTTTTTCCTTAACGTCAGTATTTTTCTGTAACTAAAAATGTATTATTCTTACTAACTTTCTTCGATAGCATTAAATATTAAAAAATAAATTTTTTTAAAAATATTTTGCTAGAAACAAATATATCATAAACAACAAGAATAAATAATACATAATTTTGTTATTATACAAAAATTTTAATTTAAAATTTTATAATTAAATATTTTTCTAAGTAGTTTATTTTTTTAAAATATTTACGAAATGTTAATAAATTAAAAAATCTAAAAGAAATAATAAAATTAACTCAAATAATAAATTTTAAATGTAATTTAAAAATTATATAGACCTTTACACAGAAATTAACCTTTAGAATCAACTTGTAAATTTTGATTTAGATTAAAAAATTGTAGAACTTTTTATTAATACAATATTTTATGCCACGCAAACCCCAATTAAACTAAGTTTTCTCCCAGCTATCTAATAATAATAATAATAAGAGTTTGGGATTAAAAAATTTAATTTTTTTTATAATATTAGGTTTAAGTTTTATAATTATTAATGTAATAGTTATTAAAATTTTATATAATTATTAACTTCAGATATATAAACTCTTAAAATTAATTAGAATATATATACACCGATACAAATATTTAAATTAATAAAAAAACGTTTTCTCCCATAAATCCATCAATATCTCAACAAAAGTATCCACGAGAGCGAGTTAAAATAAATCTGCAACTGTCCTATATAGAACGTGGAAATAATAATTGGAAAAATGGATTATTATTATTATTATTATTATTATTCTAAACGTGGAAACCTCGGTCTTGGGGTTCCTTCTCTTGGAGTTTTGTAGCATGTGGTTAATTACGTAGGCACGTGGGTGAGAGATCATAAACGGTACTTGATAATCCAGCCATTGTTGACTCCAAAACTCTGCTGTAACACTGTACGTTGCAAGTCTGCTTCTGCCACAAACAATTAAGAAATACAAATGGCTATGGCCCACAAATATATTGGCGCATCTTCAAGATTAACGGATGTTGATCTCTGCTAGCAATCCCCTTTTAAGTATAGGATTTGGAAATCTAATTAGCCAATCCCCAGAGAACACATATTATGTAAATCTGTTGTTTTTTTAAGTAATTTTAATATTTAAATAATATTTTTTATATTTTAAAATTTATTTTTTAAGAATCAAAAAATATTGATTTGAAAAAAAAATCATTTTTTTGAATCATTTTTGAAACACAAGCCTCGAAGAGTATTTCCTTCCCATTAAACAATCTAGAATTGCACGAAGAGTATTTCCTTCCCGTTAAAGGAATCTCAATGGCAATCCAGTAATTTTGACCATGCTCTCGTAGATAAATCCATGGAAAATACACCAGGCTTTCATACTATTCGTTATTATGAATAAATGATTCCATAGAATTCGCCTTCCAGACTCAGATTTTTAAGCATGCACAGAAGTTACCACACGTGTATTTTTATGGTTTTGATGCTTCTAATATAAATAATAAATAAAAATATTATGTTAATTTATTTTTTATTAAAAACATTTTTCAAAAGCTAGCAGCACAATATTATTAAGTGAAAAACATGCACCAAAACTAAATATGTGTTTAAAAATATAGTCCGGTTACTTTTCAATAAATTTTTATATTAAAATGATATTTTTTTAATTTTTAAAAATAATTTTTAAAATTAATGTATTAAAACAATCTAAAATATATAAAACAATTAATTTTTTATAAAAATATAATTAATTTTTTTAAAACACGAGGAAAACCCCGTTCCAAACCTTCACTGGGGGGACATCCTGTGAAAGTGCTTGTCATTTTCAATTGGATTTGAACAGCTGTAAAAAAAAAAAAATGGGAGCATTTTTTATAACATTTTCTTAAAACACGAGGCAAACCCCGTTCCAAACCTTCACTATTAGCGACGGAATATTAGTGAAAGAATCAGCGGTGGAATTGTTGTCGTCACAAAATTCGCAAAAAAATAATAAACATAAAAAATAATTAAAAAAATTATTTTAATTTATTTTTTATTATGTCGCTAATTTTCTTTTCTAAATCACGTTTTTCTGATGGCGAGTGGATGCAAGACAGGAGTCCTGTCTTGTCCTCTGCAAGGGCAAAGGATCTGACCCCTCCTTTCGCCATCTCAACTCGAGGGAATAAGGTGAAAGGAAGAAACAAATGTGGTCTGTAGCTAACTTGCTATGTTCACCTAACATTCTAACATTTACCATGAACACGGAAACTAACATTCTAACATCAACATGTTGCATCAAAACAACGTGGTCCTGTTGATTTTATGAAGATCTGTGGTGTTTTTTCATAAAGAGATCTGATTAGACTTTAGAGTGGCCGATTGCTCCCTTTCACCAGACTTTAGAGTGGCCGATTGCTCCCTATCACCCTCTGGACATAATGAAGGGGGTCCTTAAGATGTTTGGATGGAAGTGCAACATGCTGTCCCCCAATAACTCCATTCTGAATGTTTTTGACGTTTTAAATTAATATTTTTTACTAGGTTGATTTTAAAAATAATTTAAAAAATATATAAAAAAATTATTTTAAAACATTTATAAATAAAAAATAAAAATAACCACCATAGTCATCTTAAATACAGAAGCATGTACAGTGTTTGAATCAACCCGATGTATCATAGATTCACACGAGGCAATATATCTATAACCCAAACAAAATTCACACAATCCAGCCTAGGCCTGTCGCTTCGCTGCCTAAAAGGTCTCCCTATTCTTTCACTTGCTAGTTGCCGCCGTTGACATGACCTCATGAGTGATCATACCACCAATGGAGTGATTATTTGATAAAAACCATTAACACAAGCTTTTGTATATGAAAAATATTCCAATTCTCATCTTTTATCTCTTTATTTCTTTGTATTTTTCTCTCTCAATTTCCTGATCTCTTTATTATTTTTATCTTATAGTTGTGTTTGAAAAGGATTCAAGCTCTCACATTTATTTTGATCCTTTTTTTTTACTCCTAATATTTTGTTTTTTTCTAAAAAAATTTCTTGAAAATGTGTTGGAAAACAAAGGGTGAAAAACCAACCGTGACATGAGTAATAATGAAATTGCATTACAGATTTGATTAAATAGAAAAATGCTCCAAATTCACCCTTGTGTTTGTGCCAATTAAACTAATGGGCTCTTGTGGAAAATCTTGATCAGATTTTACTTAGTGCAAATTTTGTCAGTTTGACCCCATCATTGCATTAACTTTTAAGTTGATTACTCATTCTCAAAAATGTTTAAGAAATAAAAAAAATTTATCATTAAAACATACTCTCGATTAAATGATTTCACAGTGTTTTTTTATGTTAAATTTGTTATTTTAATCGTGTTCAATATTATAATAATGATTATTTTTTAAAATATTTTTATTTAAAATATATTAAAATGTTATATATTTTTTAACTTTTCAAATTAATTTCTGAAATTAACATATCAAAAATATATGTTTCATGATTGATTTTGCATTTTACAGCTCAATCATTTTGTTATCCTATCATGCCAGGCTGATTTAAATTTGTCCTTATTTATATTTTGGATTCACAGCTCACAACAAAAATAAATGGATTTGGTTAATTTATCGAGTGAAATCAAGATTTTCTTGAACAGAAGCAAACTAGGCAAAGAATTGGCGTTGGGATTAAAAGGGGACAAGTGCACTCTGTTTCTGAACGTTGTATGCTGCAGATAAAAAAACTTTACTTTTTTACTCCAGTAAAAATGGTTGAAAAGACATTACCACCACCCAATCAAATCATTTTCGTGGCAATAGTCATTTTGATCCATGAGCATGGGCTGATGATATATGTTTCCATGTTGCTAAAGCAAGGTGACGACTTGTATAGTGATGTTGAGGACAACAATGACCGAATTTACAATAAAGATGAACTCATTAGGGTAAAAATATTTTATATAAAAATTATAAATTTTTTATTATATTAAATTATTGTATTTAAAATAATATATATAATGTTATTTAAAAAAAATATTTTATTATTTAAAAAATTATTTAGATTTTTTTATTGTCATAACTTGTATTTTAAAGTATTTATTTTTAATTTTATTTTTTAAAAAATTAAAAATTAAATATTAAGATTCATTTTCATTACATATATGATTTGTCAAGAGAAAATCAAGGATAATATGTTTTTACTCTTTTTTTTCCTTGATTTTTAGTTATTTTAATTTTAGATTTTAAATAAATTTAAATTAAAAAATTAAATTTTGTGTTTGGCTGGAACTTTAACACTCTTCACTATACAACATAAATTAAGATTAGTTATTTAACAAGCAAAGTATTAAAGAGTAAACAAGATAACAAATACAAAATATATTAGTATCAAACATTAAAACCCATATTGAGTTTACATTATACTTATTCTTACACCATTAATATAATTTTTTCACCTTAACATAATAAACTTAGCTAAACATAATGAAAAAATAAATAAATAAACAAAATAAGAACATAAATAAGATAATGAAAGGCATAAACTTGATATTAATGAAAGCAAAACATAAACATTACAAAAACTACAAAGAGAGAAAGCAAGAACATGATTTTGATATGAAAACCAAGATGCCTAAATGCATGGCAAATGCCTCCTTTTATAGGCCAAAATTGGGAACTATTGATTTGATAATTAATTGATGAGTGGGTGACCAACTCTTGACTTGATGACAATCCTTATCTTTTATTGTCTACCCAAAACGTCATTGATAACATCAAAACTAGAACCACTTGAAAACAGGAAAGTTGTAGGAAATCTTCCTAGCTTTCTTGTGCAAACAATTCATATCATTTTGGCTTCTAAAACTCCATATATGGCCTAAATACTGAGTAGTGCTCAGGCTGGAGGACAGATTCGAACGTTTTTGTTGTTGCTCCAATTTGAACTTGAAAATGACATTTTTATATCTTGAGCTCCAAAGTGTATAATGATGATATAAAATCTTGATAAAAA
>NW_011504561.1:5230-5689 GCF_000495115.2 Populus euphratica
GAAAAGATTGTTGTCTTCTCCCAAGTGCAGGAGTGTCGAAGTAATAAATAACCCGGCAAGACCGGGGTCGAACCACAGGGAGGTTAATTGTACAAATTATAAATAACAATTATAAACAACAATAATAGCAACAACAACAATAATAACAATAACAACAACAACTATAATAATATCAATAATAATACTAATCGTAGTAATAGTAGTAGTAATACTAATAATAATAGTAATAATAAAGAAAGAGAAGAAGAAGATGAGGAGGAGGACTTGGAGATAGAATATCAATGTAAGAATTAAACAATGATAATAATAAATGTCAACGTTAGAGGTTCTATTAATGGTATCTTAAATAAGTATAGTATAAACTCTTATTGTTCAATTGGAAACCACACACAAAGGAGGTTCCAATCGAATTATAGATTGTTAACATGATTACATAAGTCATCTTATTCAATTAATGTT
>NW_011504555.1:0-2709 GCF_000495115.2 Populus euphratica
TTATTATAAATATTACTTTTGGGTTAGGCGTTCCAGTTAAACCTAAAACTCTTAAATATAATTTTATAAAAAAATCTAATACTTTTAGATTTTATTTTTTTTTAATATTTTTTATATAAAAAACATTAACCCGCAGCATCACACGGGTCACGTAACTAGTCATATACGATTCTTTATAACTCATTGTTTGTGTCTTGGTTTTGTTTGCTTAAATTAACCAGGAACACAGCTTGGAGCAGAAGCAAGGAATATAAATATTCCGTGCAAAACTGTGAAGAACTGCGTAACAGCAGGCCATTGCAAGTGCATTATGAACTTGTGTTTCGGCCATCCTGTTGAACAAGTTCTTAATGCTCAAGCGCTCATCGGCAATAATCCATGAACGTTCAAAAAGCAGTTCCTTCGATGTTGCAAAGAAGCTGGCTCTTCCTCATTGTCACATGTTTTGTTAATAAATGTGTTGGAAATAAATGCGGCGCCGAAGTATTACACAATCATTAACAAATTCATAAAGTCATGTTTTTAATTTTATTGTGATAATTAAATTGACTAACTTAGACGGAAACGACCACAATTTAAGGTTGGAAGGTTAAAAGGAAATGCTAAGTTATTGTTTCAAAATTATTTTTTTTAAATATGATTTTTTTTTATTTTTTTAGTTTTAAATTAATATTTTTTTAGTATTTACATATTGTACTAATATTAAAAATATTTTTTTAAATAAAAAAAATATTATTTTAATATATTCTGAAGTAAAAATTACTTTAAAAACAATCACATTCACATTTTAAAAAGCTTGCAACACCACAGTCCTACGTGTACAATTCTCTTATTAAAAAAAAAAATTACTCTTGAATTAATTTTAATCTCTATAGTCAAAATTAAATATTAAAAAAAAGGAACCAGAGTTAAAAGTGATCCAAATCTCCATAGTTGGCTAGCGGTGTGCAACGCTGCTTGTATTAACAAGTAGAAGTAGCCCTGTAAGGTGAAAATATATATATATTTTTAATAAAATGTATGAATAATTTTTTTATTAAAATTCAACATATTTTGTATGTTTTGGATTATATTGATATACTAATATTAAAAATAATTTTTAAAAAATAAAAAATATTATTAATATATATTTTAACTTAAAAAATACTCAAAATCACACTGCCAAACTGATTAAAAGTAAAATGAAGTTGATGAATATGTATACCGAGTCTACAACCCCATGCTTGTAATGCATGTAAAGGCATTTAATTCTCTTTTTGCGGTGAATACGGTGGTTTAACAGTTAGATTTTATATATAACAGGCAAATGTATTTGGTGGATTGACGGTTAAATTTAAATTTATTGTTATATTTTAAAATATTTTTTATTTAAAAATATATTAAAATAATTTTTTATTTTAATTTTTAAATTTTTTTTAAATTATTATATTAAAATAATATAATTTTTTTTTAAAATTTAAAGCAAAAGAAAAAAATAAATTTTAATTTTTTCAAAATTATTTTTGAAACAAAAAAATAAAATGCATTTAAAATGATTTTTTTAAAATTTTAAGTTTTTAATTTAAAATTATTTTTTTATTTTTTGAATTATCTTGAGATATGAATGTTGAAAATAATTTTTTAAATAAAATACTATTATCAGCTCTTCTAAATATCCCATAATAAACACGTGTATACAGTAGTTTGACGGATAAATCAATCATGGGGACCAAGAACTCGAGGTTGACTGGGTGAGGCCATGTTTTTGACTTGCTAGGCGACAGATAGCCTTACATGCACCTACACTTGGAGACAAAGTTATTACACCTGGTCCGCACATCACCAGACCATGTCTTGAATGAATCACTTAGTTGATAAATGTTGGTTTGAGTAAATATAAAACATATAGTTTTAATATTTTAAAAAAAAAAGTTAGAATGATATAATTTTTCTTTAAAAAAAATTGAATTTTGACTAAGTTGACCGGATGAAAGGTAAATAATTTGTCTTTATAGGGACAAAAATGAACAATTGTTTTCCGTGTAGAACTTTTTGGAGAAAAGAAACTGGATGATGATCTCAATTCACAAGTAGGTGAAATTCATTGAAAAGACATCTTTCAGAAGGAGAGAAAAAAATGGTAAAAATGTTCAGTTTGCAAGGACTGAATTGAAATCTTCTAGAAAAAAGGGGCCAAAGAATAAATTATTAGTAAGCACTAGGAAGACCAGACAAGAAACAGCGAGACAAATAGCCAGCCAGCAACACCAACCAAAATGAAAGAGCCGACAAATCCTCACAAATCCAATTAAAAAAACAACTAAAATTCTCTAGCCAGATAATCATCAACCTCACTCTCCAGAAAAGTAATAAAAAAACACATACAGAGAAGAAAAACAATGGCGATGAGCACTGATATACACCGATTCTTAACGTTGAAAGTCACCTGAACCAGCAAAGAAGAGAACGAAAACGACAGCGGAAACCAGTCAAACTGAATCAAAAGGCAGTCCAACAACCTCAAGCAAAAATCTCCAAATTTTCCACTCGTCCGAACCAAAATCGCTCAGACCAGTCAAGTGGGAAATCTAGAGGTTACCCATTCACGCGCAAGGGAGCCGTAAAGAAAGAGACAGAAAGAGAGCAAAACTGCCACTACAGCTAGCTAATCATGCCGACGAATATTCCAAAATATAGATGTTTCTATCCATATGTAAGGGAGCCGCAGCA
>NW_011504555.1:2888-5705 GCF_000495115.2 Populus euphratica
CCTTCGCAACCGGAGGCCAATCCTTGGCTGTTAAAGGAGGAGTTGCTGGGGGGCTCCTCTTTCTGCTTCTTGCTTTCATAATTTATGTGTTCCTCAAGAGCCGTAATTGCTCCATGAATTGCGATATGAAAGCTGGTGATGCTTCCAGCAGGCCGGTGGAAGAAGCCTGAAATGCACGGACAATTGTGTGTGTGTTTATGAAGTTGTGCTTCTTCAATTGCCTGTCATGATCTTTTCTTTTTTTTCCTTCTAGCAGCATGGCTGCATGGACAGTTGGGATTTGACAGTTTGCTGGAGATTCTTCAAACTTGTATTTCATGGTTGCAATAAAATATCTATATTTCTCTTATTAATTGATTTGATTTGATTTGATTTATGTTTGAAACTCTCTCTTGAATTCATGGTTATCTAATCAACGTATATCTATCCTAAATTAAAATTGTTTAAATTGAAAAAAATTCTCAAATAATATGATTTTAAATAAAATTAAAAAAAATCTTATAGTTAATTTAGCAAAGTTTCACCTCATTATAAATTGATTTATTAAATCACTCAAGTATGATTTGTTTAGCTTTTAATATATATATCTGTAAAGAAAGCCGACTTAAATTATCATCTGAATAAATAGATAATTGAAATGTCCCGTGTCTTCACATTCTCTCTTCCTTAGAACAATTCTAAATTGCTTGAGCGTAAAAATCCACAATATTGTCATCAATAAAAAAGAAGCCACCAATTTCGAAGACTAAGATAAACGGAACTTAAGAATTAGTTTCTTTCTTTTATGATTGCAACCCAAAAGTTTCTTTGACAATATATACTTGGATATTGGAAATCTGGGATGGTGGCATGTGAAATCTCATTTCATATTATAAAAGTGGTTGTATTTTAAAATATTTTTATTTAAAAATATATTAAAATACTATTTTTTTAATTTTTAAAATTTATTTTTGATATTAAATAATATTTAAAAATACTAAAAAAGATTAATTTGAAACAAGAAAATAAATTTTAAGAAAAAGATAAATTAATTTCTTAAAAAATTATTTTTGAAATATAAAAACAAAATACTCTTAAAAACAAGAAAAAAATCTTAGACCAATTGTGCTTAAAACATGTAAATACAAGAAAGAAAAAAAAAAGAAGAGTAGTTTTTCCCTCATCACACACACACACACATACTAGCTATTTCATCCACGTGAAAGAGAGAGAGAGAGGTATATTTATCGTTAAAAAAAAAAATGGTTGAGGTGTTAGGCTAATGATGAGAAGGATTTGTTCTTTTTCTCTGCATCCGGGTTGAAATCTCACTGTACATGTCTGTCACCCCGTGGTATTTTACATGTTTACTGGGCTTACAGGATATTTAGTGAGTCGTAGGATTAATCGTAGTGCGTATAAGCTAACCCGAATATCCATATAAATAAATAAAAAAAAAACTTCGTAAAGGATGTTGATATAACGACGAAATTAGTCTGGATATTTGTTGACATTGAATGAAAATAAATAAAATGAAATCTAGGTTTTTGAAATCACACGAAAACTTAAAAAAACCTAATTAAAAGATTTTTCCAACTGTCCAGCCTGACCCAAACAGCTAAATGTGGTTGGACTCATGCATGGTCAATTTTGCCCTGTTATATCTCAGATGGTTACAATAATCCTAGAGAAATGTGCAAAATATCATAACTGATATGGAGTTTATGATGCATGATAACAAATTAACAATGCAACTAGATACGTTGCCTGTGTGTGGTCAAGGGTTATTTCCAGAAACATATGCTCTTTTTGATTACAATATAATTAAAAAAAATGTTTTTCAAGTATGTAATTAAACATAGTTGTCAAATTCAGTTCGAGAATTAACCCAATCAAATGACTGTGTCTTAGGTCACATAAGTTGACTTAGTTCATCTTAGAAAAATTAAAATTTAAGATTTTAATATTTTATATAAAAAATTAAAAAACAATTTATATGGATATAAGTTAAAAATTATTTCAAAATATTTTTTTATTTTACATTGAAAATATATTATTTTATTCTTTTAATTTGAAATATTTAAACTAAAAAAAATTTTATCCTGATTTTTTTCTTGTAAACATAAAGTATATATATTAATAGGCTTCAAATCCAACATTAAAAAAATAAAACATTCTTTTAATATTTATATAACAAATTTTGATATGAGTTAGTAACCAGCTAAAATAATGAAAAAAAGGAGTCTCTAGCTAGGAAAAAAACACATTTGAAAAATAAATCGGGTTTCTATCGGGTTTTGCAGGGTTATTCGAGTTTTGAATTCATTCGACAGGTAGAATGGTTTTCTCCGGGCTAATTACAGGCCTGATTTTTTAATGAAATAGACCCGGTCAAGGCTCCAAGTCACCCGGGTCCTGGGTTTATTTTTTGAACTAAGCTGAATATGATAAATATGCAATTAAGAGCTGATAACATTAAAAGTATATGATTTAGCTTTTAAGCAACAAATAAGAAACATGCAAAAAACTTGCTTAAAGTGTAAGAATGAAATTGTAAAATGTAAAAAGACAACAATTTAATATAAATATTATTCAAGCAACTCAAAATAAAAGGTGGCATGATGAACAAAAGAAGTATAAAAGCCTGACTTTGAAGTAAGAATTAAAGTCTAAAAAATATTAGCAAGTACAAAGTAACAAATACTTGTCAATTTATTGTTACTGCAATGATTTAAAAAACTTAGTTAAGTATCTGCAAAGATATTTTATGTATTCATCTGTGTGTCTAGACTTAATATATAAAATGAGTATGATATATGTCTCAAACACTCGTTTTAG
>NW_011504628.1:0-5490 GCF_000495115.2 Populus euphratica
TTATTTATTACTTCGACACTCCTGCACTTGGGAGAAGACATTAATCTTTTAGTCGTGTCAAGTTTTTGACGCCGTTGCCGGGGAGGTAAGTTCTTGTATAAACTATAGTAGTTATTTTATTTTCTCTTTTCACTTTTCCTATATATAACTTTGTTTCTTTTCTCTTATTCCTTCTTCTTTTGTTTTCTTCTTCCTTTTATTCTATTCCTACACATGCATGAGAGTGTGGTCACGTACATCAAGTGGTAGACTTTG
Organism: Populus euphratica; assembly: GCF_000495115.2. Taxonomy (NCBI): domain Eukaryota; kingdom Viridiplantae; phylum Streptophyta; class Magnoliopsida; order Malpighiales; family Salicaceae; genus Populus; species Populus euphratica. The sequence goes on from NW_011504628.1 coordinate 256, forward strand.
TAAGGTATCCTCATCATTTTCAGAAAATATGGCTGAAGAAGATAATCAATCACTTCATAATGAGAATAATGAGAATAACCGTGCTAGAACACTTAGAGACCACATGAATCCCACAAGAACAAGTGCACCATCATACATAGTTTTTCCTCCTGATGCATCTCATTTTAATTTTAAACCCGGTATTATTCAACTTTTACCTTTTTTTCATGGCTTAAAATTGGAAAATTCATACTTGCATTTAAGGGAATTTGAGGAGGTCTGCAACACATATAATAATTTAAATTGTAGCATGAACACCATCAGATTAAAGCTTTTTCCTTTTTCATTAAAAGATAAAGCTAAAACATGGCTATAAAATTTAAGACTAGGATCCATTCGCGCTTGGGATGAAATGCAACAACAGTTTTTGAAGAAGTTTTTCCCATCTCACAGAACAAACTCTTTCGAAAGACAAATCATTACTTTCACTCAAAAACTAAGAGAAACATTTTACCAATGTTGGGATAGGTATCGAGACTTGCTTAGTACTTGCCCTCATCATGGTTTTGAAACATGGAGATTGGTTTCACATTTTTATGAAGGGTTAACACCTAGAGATAGGCAAATGGTTGAATTGATGTGCAATGGAACTTTTGAAGATAAAGACCTTAATGAAGCAATGAACTACTTAGACTTGTTAACTGAAAATGCTCAAAATTGGGACACTACGGGTACTTATGAGGCACCGAGTAAAACTCAACCTCATACATCTAGTGGAGGTATGCACAATCTTAGGGAAGATTATGACCTTCAAGCCAAGTTTGCATATTTATCTAGAAAAGTCGAGGCACTAGAATTGAAAAAGAGTGGTCAATTAAAATCTGTTGAAAACATTGTGTGTCAAATCTGTGAAACAAATAAACACTCAAACAACGATTGTCCAACCTTGCCTTCTTTTAAGGAATGTCTCCATGAACAAGCCCATGCTTTAAACAGTTTTCAAAGGGCCAACCACAACCCATACTCCCAAACACACAACCCTGGTTGGAGAAATCACCCAAATTTTAGTTGGAAGAGTGAGAACAACAATGCACAAACTTCACAACCATCATTTCAAGCACACCACAATTTCCAAAATTCTCATGGATATGCACCTCCTTATGCTCCACCTCTTAGAAGAAATCTTGAGGAAACATTGCATGCATTCATTAAAAAGCAAGAGATAATCAATACTCAACTTGCTCAAAATATGACAGATTTTAAAGATACTCTTGCAAAATTAACATCTGCTCTCAGTTTCCAAGAGAAAGGTAAGTTTCCATCTCAACCACAACAAAATCCCAAGGGAAAATACAATGCAAATGCAAGTAGTTCCGGAAGCCAACACATGGATCAAGTCAAATCAGTCACTACTCTACACAATGGTAAGGTTATTGAAAAATCCTCTCTTGAACCTTATGAGAAAGATGATGAGTCAATCTCTGAGGGTAAGGAAGGGGTTGAATCTGAAAATTGCAAAGAAACGATTGATTCACCACCAGCACTTCCATTTCCTCATACCATGACCAAACAAAGGAAAGTCAATCACAACTCTGAAATTTTTGAAATTTTCAAGCAGGTAAGAATCAATATACCTTTGCTGGATGCTATTAAACAGGTTCCTTCCTATGCTAAATTTTTGAAAGATCTATGCACTGTGAAGAGGAAACTGAATGTGAAAAAGAAGGCTTTTTAGCCAAACAAGTAAGTGCCATTCTTCAGAATAATAATGCTTTGAAATATAAAGACCCTGGTTGTCCTACAATTTCTTGCTTTATTGGAGAACATAAAATTGAAAGAGCTTTACTTGATCTCGGTGCTAGTGTGAATTTACTTCCATATTCAGTTTTTCAGAATCTCAATCTAGGTGAGTTAAAACCAACTTCTATAACTCTTTTACTTGCCGATAGATCTATAAAAGTGCCTAGAGGAATAGTCAAATATTTCAAAGATTCATTCCCGATAATGAGGTAAGTAGTGTCATTAAACTTTTTCATTCTGAAGCATGTGGAAGTTATTTCTCGTCAAAAAAGACAGCTATAAAAATCTTTCAAAATGGATTTTATTGGCCCACCATGTTCAAGGACATACATGCATTCTGCAAAACTTGTGAAAATTGTCAAAAGATTGATACTGGTCAAAAAGTTTTGTTTTATAATTCTCAACTCTATTCATTACCTAGAGAGCTAAGATCAAGATGGAGCAATCCTTATGGGCCCTATGATATTGAGAATTCAATGAATGACAATGATTTTAAGGAAAATGAACATCGTTTGAAAGCTTACTTTGATAAGTTTCCTAGTGAAAATGAATCAACTGGTTGGAATGATCTTGTAGATAAAGGTTGATTATTTTGTTTTTCTCACATTATTTTTGTGTATCTTTTTTAGTGATTTTTGCTAGTTTCTCTCACCCTGGTTAAATGGTGGACAACAGTACTCCATGACTTAAGTCGGTTCTTTCAGTTTCCCATAATAACTAATATCTGTGTATATATTTATGCAATTCTTTGAATCTCTCTTCCAATTCTCATTTGAAAATGGACACTAATCTTGAAAAATTGAAAAAGTATTTTCCCGCTCTGCCTCAAAATGCGATTACAAAAATTTATCGTGCTAGATGTGCAAGATTGAGATGTTAATGAATCATGGAATTCCTGAAGATATTCACTGGTTGATTGAAGCAAATGTATGATTATCAGGTGAGTCCTCTAACTCCTTCATTTCACACATGCCTGGAATAGGTAAAAGCACTTTTGCAAAGAAACGTCGTGCAAAACGACTAAAAGTTTGTCATCGATGTGCTGATGGACTTGTAATACACAATGTTGTTCTTTAGGAATGGTATCTATAAACCGTGAAGATAAAATACAATTCATTAAGGATGGTCTGAGTAAGGAGTCTTTAGATAATCTTCTATTGACTCTTGAGACGCATCCTAGTGGAGATGTGCATCGTGCAATTCATGATTTATGGCCACTATTTCATAAAGAACATGATCGACTTAGTCTTGGGAATCTAACTAAAAAAGACCATGTTTGCCAGTTTTTAAGAAAACTGGATGGGAAGCCTATCCCCGACCCATAGAGGGCGTTTAAGCCATTTTTGGACGTAAAACCTAGGGAAGATGTGAGCCACAATCACAACTACTTGTATATACACATGCTTTTTCAAAAGTAAATAAATAAATAAATAAAAAGAGAGAGAGAGAGTGTGAGACTCCAGCTGGCCTCCAAATGGGTGGTATGATTGCCTTTCTAATTTCTCATCTATAAAATCCTCTCTTCCTTCCTTTCATTTCTACTCAACCCATTTATTCAACAAATACATAAGCGTGTAGAAATGGCAAGTTCCTCAGGTCATCAGATAAGAAATATTTGTGTTTTCGGTGGATCTAGTCCTAGGAAAGAAAAGGAGTTTTTAGAATCAGCAAATCATCTTGGTCAGGTGCTAGCTGAGAGAAAGATTCATTTAGTGTATGGAGGAGGCAGTCTTGGGTTAATGGGAGGTGTGTCAATAGCTGCATTTTTAGGAGGTAGTCAAGTTTTGGAGGTCGTCCCCGAAGCTTTAGCACAAGGGGACATCATTGGAAAAACAATTGGAGAGGAAATTCAGGTCTCTACAATGTCGGCTCGAATGAATGCAATGTTTAACCATGCTGATGCCTTCATTGCTTTACCAGGTGGTCTAGGCATATTGGAAGAGATCTTTCATATTTCCTTCTAGGCTTAACTGCACATTCACCATAAACCCATAGGTTTGTTAAATGTTAATGGTTATTATGATAAGTTGTTATCTTTTCTTGATCATGTTGTGGAACAGGAATTTCTAACATCTTCTGTACGACAAATCATAATCTCTGCTGCTACTGCTGAACAATTGATTAACCAACTACAATCTTTCATTCCTGTAATTGATCCTTCCATGAGTCTCATAAATTGGTCAACTAAGGAAAGTCGTAAAAAGCTTAGATTGGATTTGAGCCTTCATTTGTGAATCTTTGTGTCTTTTAGTTTTATTATTGTGTTTTATTGTTACTTTTATTTGTTTTCGTGTGTTTCAGGTTTGTCAGTGTTCATTATTTCAGGTGATATCTTCTATACTCTATCTTTCTACCTTTAAACATTGAGGACAATGTTTTGTTTTAGTTGGGGGGGGAGGGTAGTAGCTAAAAAAAAAACAGTGTTTTTTATTTCATAAAGCATGTGCAAAATTATTGTTACTATGATAGTAGAGTAAGGAGAACTTTTATGACTCTTGAGACGCATCTTAGTAACCATTCTTAACAAGGTCTATTATAATACTTCTTGAAATATTCAGGTTTACAAACTCTCGCATTATTATCACTTAATTCTGCTCATATACTTATTTAACATGTATTCTTAAACCTTAATTTACACACACACACTTTAACATATGATTGTGGGTTGCATATTAGATTATTACATTATTTATGTTCTTTTGTTAAACGTAACAACTAAGGGAAAGGGATTGTATATAATTAAAAAAAATAATAATAATAAAAATGTAGATAAGTTTGGTTTCGTAGCCTCCCTAACCTAAGCAATTAAGCCCGAAGGGGTGTTTTAACACCTAATACCCTAAAGTCAACTAACTTGGGAGCTATTGGCCCAACGTTTGTTACATGAGTTGAGGAGAAAAGCTTAAGGAAATCAAACATTGCACTATCTACATATCAGTATCTGCGACCCGAGTTACTAAGCTCGTAGGGGTGTCTTAACACCTAATGTCCCTAAGACCAACTGGTCTGAGAGTCATTAGCCGAAAGCTCGTTACATGGGTTAAAGATGCATGGTGTTTTTAAATTATATGTATATATATTTAAAAAAAGAAGAAGAAGAAGAAAAAAAAAGATAAAAATAATAATCCCAACCCAAGGAAGTTAACCTTAAACTTTAGAACAAAAATTTTGTTTTCTTCCAAGAAAAGCCCTATAATTATGTGTTGATACATTGAGCACAAAACAAAGGTTTATGAATATCTTGTTAAGAGGTATTGAGCAGGTATATAAATTTAACGAGAGTTTGTTTTTTTGGATAGATTAATGGAAGTTCAATGATGAATACCTTGCTTTGTGGAATTCGCAAATTGTTTTTCTATTTGAACGCTTTGATTACTAGCGACTAGTAATAAGCTGGTTGAGGGGTGTGCTTAGTACTTAAAAGTGCATTGTTATCATGGTTTTATATCATCATTT
>NW_011504556.1:0-1822 GCF_000495115.2 Populus euphratica
CCATCACTATACTGTTTTCACTGGCAATGTTCTGTCCTGTGCAGTGGTTGTCAATTCTACCTTGTCCTCTGCCATGGTAAACTGCATCTGTCTTTTTTAATTGTTTTCTAGCTTGTGTATACAGATTTCACTTCAGGCTTCTGATGAGGCTGTTATAACTTGCGTGGTTACAGAGAAAAAGTTATCTGGAGTAAATATAAGCGGCAATTAAATCATCTCCAGCAAGTGAACTGGCTCCCATTAGTGGTTCCTATGTTAAGACTGACACCTTTTCTCTCTCCAAGAGAGAAAAAAAATTGTGCCTGCAAACATGCTTGTATCATATTTGCCAGAATATTATACATCCTGTCCAAGTCGAAACAATATTTTTTATATGTCCTAGCAAATCGTGTAAGCATTGTGCCGTCGAGAAAATTTTATCGAAAGGGAAAAGAAAGTCAAGCAAGGCGAACCTGGGTGGCAGGCCTTGGAGGTTTGTGAAAAAAAACTCCTAAAAGATGCAATAGCATCGCATTGCCATGGAACACATAAGCTGACTTTGTAACAACATGCTTTCTATTCTTTTTTTTATCGTGGAGCAGGCTTGAAATTGGATGAAATTTCTATATGGTTCAAGAAGCTAGCTGTGAAAATCATCTTAATGTTCTATTTCTTGCTTTTTTCTTGCTTTATGTAACTCTCTAGTTGTAGCCTTTCTACTACTTTTTTGGAATATGCCAGTCTTATTCTTGGCCTTGTACCATCAGAAATCATTAACTATGACAGGAATCTGGTACAGATGTCATTCTCCGTGCATGTGGTCGGCTTAGATACCTGCGGAAAAAGCTTTTCAAATTGAATATTGTGCATGGTTTACTTTGAGCTGAGGTGTGCAACAAACCTTCATTTTGCCGGATGGATATGTTCATCAATTTCTCAGATCCATTTGTGATTAAGAGGTTTAATGTCAAGGCATGCACATGGGCATTTGGAATGAATTTGTTTGATATGCAAGAGTGGAAGAGGCATAATTTAACAGCTCTCTATAATAAATACTTGCAACTGGTACGTGACTATCTCTTGTTACACATTTGCTTATGCTTGCATGCTGACATGCTTTCTGGATTTATGTTATCTCTGCTGTTCTGAAAAACATGCTTGCTGATTTAGCATTGTTCATCTTCAAAAGATGTTTACTCCTCTCTCGATTTTTCCATGTTTTGATCAACGTGCTCTTAATATCACATATATAGATCATTTACGAGCATCAGCATGTATTAATCTCTCAGGGGTAGCTCAGTTGGTAAGACTGGGAGTTCCCTGGTCTGATGTCAGGGGTTTGACTCCCATCTTGCCATGCTGAGATTATACCGTCAATTCGCCCTGTACACGGGTGAGGTGCCGTTCATGGTCTTAGGGGTTTGCAGCCTGCATTGGGCCCAAAGCACCTGGTTTCGGTATTTTCATCGTCAAAAAGAAAAAAAAAAAGCATCAGCATGTAATACAACATCTAGCATGGAAATCTAATGTAGGCCGGGCTTTGTGAGACTCTCTTGGGCGATGATTGGTTGAATCTATCTTCAACTTTCATGCATCTTAGAAGGCTTGTTTTGCTACATTATCTGTTGCAGGGCTACAAAAGGCAATTGTCGAAGGCGGGGAGTTTGCCTTAAGGTTGGGCAACTTTCTACAACCGGACAGTTAATCTGGACAGGAGATGGCATACACTTGGTCTCGGCTATCAGGGGGATGATGGACAGGACGAGATTGAGCAGGCAGCGGTATTACGCTATGATGGAGTCATGAAACCATGGCTGGATATTGGTATTGGGAAGTACAAGAC
>NW_011504556.1:3519-5697 GCF_000495115.2 Populus euphratica
AAAAAAAAAAAGCATCAGCATGTAATACAACATCTAGCATGGAAATCTAATGTAGGCCGGGCTTTGTGAGACTCTCTTGGGCGATGATTGGATGAATCTATCTTCAACTGCCATGCATCTTAGAAGGCTTGTTTTGCTACATTATCTGTTGCAGGGCTACAAAAGGCAATTGTCGAAGGCGGGGAGTTTGCCTTAAGGTTGGGCAACTTTCTACAACCGGACAGTTAATCTGGACAGGAGATGGCATAAACTTGGTCTCGGCTATCAGGGGGATGATGGACAGGACGAGATTGAGCAGGCAGTGGTATTACGCTATGATGGAGTCATGAAACCATGGCTGGATATTGGTATTGGGAAGTACAAGACTTACGGGCTGCCTACCTATCCATGTTATGTGGTGTACAACCACCTTTTTTATAACTTTTAAAAAATATTTTCATCCTAAATTTTTTAGAAAAATATTTTTTAAAAAACCAACTTATTTTTTTTTTAATTAGAAATTTTTTTTCATTAGCTAACTTTTTTAATATCAAATAAATATAAAAAAATTTAAAATATAATTTTATAATTGTCAAGAAACAAACATGTCTGTAATATTAATTTGTAAAATCTTGCGGTACCCTTCGCTTGTTCTTCTTCGGTATCCTTGTAGTTGCACTCAGTCCTGAAACATTTTGCAACGCATTATCTGTAAAACAATCAAGGCATCTCTTTGTACAGCAATTATTTACTTGGTCAGTGAGAGGCTATTATGCTTAACAAGCAACTAAAGTAGTTTCCAACTATGTGCCACAAATCAATTAATCAGATCACAATTTCCCGTGTTAGGTGCCCAAAGGAATCAAGTTTTACAGTCTATTGACTTCTCTCTGTACAAACTATAAAGGGAACCAGGCATTAGCTTGCTTCTATAAAAACTGCATTTTGAATAACTTGGTTGGTCTGAATCTTGAAGTAGCAAATGAACATGTGAATGAAAATGTTAGAAGCAAGGAGAAAAAAGAAGCAGCCATATCCTTCATTTATTTATTCATTTTTTCAGTTTCCATTAAGTTAACGCCTAACAGGAAAATGTGATCTCATTTCTCTTTCTCCATTAATTCATCACATCAATTCTAGAAATTGATAGACCTGATTACTAAATCTGCATTTTTCTTTGACTTGATAATCAGCTCTGCATTACGCTGCTCGTTGTCCTATCTGCAGATGAATTTAATTCCACGTTACATTTACAATCAAGAAAGTAAGATTGATGTAGAGAAACCAGCAATCCAAAAAAAACCAAGTTTGAAGATGACAACAAAGTGAGGCTTACCCGCCATTTTGAAACATCTGGAGGCTTTCCTGTTAGACAACATGGAATTAAAATCACAAGACTTTCTTTCCTTTCCCTAGTAGAACTGTAGAAGCAGTGAACAGTAAAAACAGAAAATGAGGCCATGCCTTGTAAAATGTGTCTCTTTAAAACTATATGCCTTTCTGTATATAAGTTTCAAGAGTGATAGCTGACACTGCGATACATTTGAAAAAGTTTCAAAAACAAAAGCAAACGACCATGAAGCAAGCTTAGCCTCCATTGCATCAAGCTCGGAACGATATAGATGGAATCCACCCATGGAACTACAAATGATAAAGAAGCAAACATAAATATAAATCATTCCTAATAATTTACAATAAAATTTTACTGTTTGTTTACTTAAAATTCAATCACAACATCAGGAATCTCTCTCTTTTGACTGCCCGAAATCTGATACCACAGATAATAAAAATCCAAATTTACATTATTACATCATGATCTTTAAAAATTTTCAGAAAAAATGTTAAAAAACACAGAAGAGAAGCACACTAAGATATATTACAGAAGTAGAGAGCAGATAGAAATCGAACGCAGGCCATTTATGAATGGGAAAAAAAAACACAGAGAAGAACAATAAAATATAATAAAAAAGTAGAAAACAGATAGAAATCGAACGCATGAAGACCGATTCTGAAAAGGAACGGATCAGCAGCTCCTTTTTCATGATTGCAACAAGGAGGAGACAAAGTGAGAGACCTGTCGACGAACACGGATAGCTGGTCGAGGTTGTCGATAATGAAGAGACTTCAATAACTGCCACATGTCGCCAAACTGAACACGGATGACTGATAATATTGGAGTATAGAATGAAGAAAACTACT
>NW_011504557.1:0-5695 GCF_000495115.2 Populus euphratica
AGAAAAAAAAAGTTTATGGAAAATACATCTTTTTTTTTAAATTATTTGTTTTTTGTTGCTTTTAAATCATATGCTGCTCTTAAAAATAAATTTTTAAATATAAAAAATATTACTTTAAAGTATTTACAAACAAAAAACTCTTAAAAAAAAAAACCTTACCTTAATTTTAAACATGCTTTTAATAGGTTGCGCGGCTAGAAACATGAAATTCAATTTCTTCTATATATATATATATATAAATTCTTATTATATCACTAAAATTAATAATGCATAGTTATCAAATCTTGTCCATATCTTTAATAACCAAAATTATTTCTTCTATACATATAAAAAAAATTGTTTTGTTCGTTTTTATTCTCAATATATATCTATTTTTCAATTAGTTTTCTATTAGATAAATATAAACTTACATCTTATCCCTCTCTTTTCTAAACAAAATTACTTCCTCTTTCAGATAAAAAAAATTGTTTCATTTGTTTTTTTTATTCCCAATATTTATCTATATTTTTTTAACACATCTCTATTACATAAACATGAATCCAGATCCCATCCCTAACTTTTCTAAACAAAATTATTTTCTCACAAATTAATGATGTACATGATAAATATTATTTTATATATTATATATTTTTAATATTTATCTATGTTCTTAACTAGTTTTTTATTAGATTTTTTTTTCCAAAATTCTTAGTTATCAAAGTAAATGGTTTACTAACACCATTTTGTTTCCATATCAATTGTTTTGATTCGTAAGAGATAATTATCATTTAAAATCTTAAATTAAATTAAAAAAATATTTCAATAGATTACATTGTTTTTAACAAGTAATTTATTAAATTATGTTATTGAAAACAACTCAACCTATTAACAATACTATTTTTAAGAGCTTTTTTGACCCTTTGCTGCTTTCTGAAAGTGCTTCTGCGAAAAGAAGAAAATCCTACTTAAGCTGATCAAATTCCCAAAGAGCAGGTATTATGGCTTGTCATCCACTTGTTGCTCAACGTTATCGGCCACCTCCTTGAATTTTCCTCACTTAGTCAATTACATGATTTTTTCTTTAATTTTTGTTGGTCCGCATTTAGATGCCTATTTATAATATAGATTGTAGATGTGATTATATTTTTAATGTTAAGTTTAATTTTTATATTTTACATTATCATTAAACTTTTATTATCTCCCCCCTCTTCTCCAATAAAGATATAATTTTTTTTATTACATTAAAAAAATCTAAAAATAACTACTAACAAAAACTTTGAAGCCATAATATTTCTAAGTAAATACTCAATTAAAAAACCTTTAAATATAAAAACAAAACAAGTATAAATATATGAGTTGGGTTAGGTTGACTGAATTTGAAAAATTTTAACCCGTTATCTAATCTATGATATTTATTATTTAGATTTTTTAATAAATTATAAATATTATATATATTATCTGATTTTGATGTATCAAGTCGAGTCAAATAGTACAAGTATTATATAAGAGTTGTTTTCAAACATTCCTAATCAAAAGTTATAAATTAATTTTTACAAGTTATACTAAAAAAAACTTTATCGCATCATAAAATTAATAAATCATTTTTATGGTTGTGAAAATTGTATATTAAATTTTTCTAATTTTAAATTCCATTTAGAGTTCGATCCTTTCATTAATTTAATATTTTTTTTTAAATTTATTTTTTTTTCTTATTAAAGATTGAAAGAAGAAAGATATAGGTTAAAATGGGGAAATTTGAATAGTAAATAAAGGAATTTTGGAATAAAAAGCCACTAAATTGAGATGTCTCGTTGTAGGTGAAGGAACTATTTAATTAAATATTCTTGCTACAATATTCTTGCCATGATAGCAACTAATTAATAAGTTTTAATAAAGAACTAAATTAAAAATAATTATTTATTTCGATAATAAGATGTCGTTCATTTCACAAAAATTATCTACTTAAATCAAATTATTATGTTCTTGTTCTTCTTCTTCTTTTTGCCCTTAACATGATTCAATATTTTTGCAAGTCGTTTAATTTAATTTTTTTTTCTTATTTTTATAAAACCAATGTTTTTTTTTTTTAATCTCAGGTTCGACGGTCAAAGTTCACAATACGCCTCGGATATTATAAGCTTAATGTTCTTGATATTACAAGATTGAACTCTCGGAAGGGGAATCACATATAAGCCACAAACAGCAAAAGAAAATCCTCAGAATCCCTTTCTCAAATCTATTATGTAACCCCCAAGACTTGCATGAACGTTTTTATGTGAATTATAGAGCATTACAACCATTTTTCAATTTTATTCAAAATCCCTAAAAGAGAAAAAAAATATAATTTCACTGAATTGGTATTAATTTGTTGTTTAAGTAAGCTTTGAAGAAATAGAATATAAGTGACTTAAGCCCTGTTTCTCTGTAGAAAAATAGTTTTATTTTAGAAAGTGATTTTTATGGAAAACGAATTTCTAAACAATAATTTATTTTCTAATATTTGATAATGTCATGAAAAATAAGTTGAAAAATACTTTTAAGTGTTTAGCTTGTTTGGATTCCAGAAACACATATAAGCAATGAAAATAGTAAATTTAAATTTTTTTAGTAGTCTCAAGGATCCCGTTAAACAAATGTAGAGTTGTTTAGGGTTTATGCAAAGATTATTTAAAGTTTTTTTTTTTTTTGCTTTGAATAATTACTTTAAGGCTGGGTTGTGCAAATCACAAGTCGTACAAGTGTTCGGTCTTTATTGATAATTCACACAAACCACCAATGAAAAATCTTTTAAACCCTTTCAAAAGAAAGAGATTTCTATACCTTTAAGTGCTAACTCTTTTCTTTCGTGTTTTAAGTAATTTTATATTATATTGTACTCATAAAAATAAAAGACATAACTTTCTATTTATAGAAAAATCTAAATACCATATAAATGGTAAAATATCAATTTTTCTCTTAAATAATATCACATATATTATTTTAAGCTAATTTTAAAAACTTATTCAACCAAGTCCTCACCTTATTATTTCTAGGTCTAAAATTGTAATCCTTTCTATTAATTATATTCTAGTCTTTAATTTCTAGAATTTATTTACAATCAAGTCACACTTGATTAATCATCCTAATTTAAACTCTAACCAATAATTCTTATATTTATGACCCATTAAATTTACTAATAAGTTGACCCAAATATAAATCATAATTTTAAATAAAAAATAATTAAATAAATTAATATATATTTGAAGATCAAATACAATATTTAGTAATATGTTATAATCCTCAAATATTAGAAAAATTATATGTAGTTTGACTTAACTTTTCAGTGATCAATCTCTTAATGTAATTATTATCCCTTGATCAATAATGTTTTGATTTAGATATTATAATATAGAGTGTGTCGTCTTCTCTGTCAAATAATATTTGTTCTCAACATCATAGTCACTGATTCTTTGAATAAAATTTGAAACTATTTTCAAATCTCATTCCACCTTACATAATGATCTATAAAAAATATTATTTGAAAATAGATGAAATAATACTATTTCAAATCTCTTTTTAAATTTTTGAATAAGATTTGAAATTTTTTTAAATCTTATTCCATCTTGTGTAAGGATTTATAAATAATACAATTTAAGAACAAATAAAATATTTTATCTAATTCACTTAGGGTGATGCATCCTCTCTTGATTACTTAAATATTTTCATATAGATCATGTTATACCCAATATTTATCAATTTGTTACCTTTAATTAGAACAACTTGTAGCAAGATAAAAATATAAAACTTTTTATATAAGATAACTTAGCGATATCAAGTCTAAGTATCATCATGTAAGCCTTTCCATATACACAAATAATCTTTCTATATGAAATTCTTATAGGGGTGAGTTCGGTGTATATGTTATTTGACAATACCTACATATTACCTTTAAGTATTCTTTATATCTCAATTTATGAGATCAATTACTCCATTTCATGAAGAAAATAACATAATATATATCGATCTCAATAGCTCTAATTAATGTCCAATTTTAATAGAGCATGGACTAGAAATATTTAGGAACAATGCTTCGATGTAATATAAATCTCATAATTATAATAATTTTATAATTTTCTTTGTAAAATATTATTGTTCCAAGAACTTTATCTTTACTTTGGATTAATTAATTAAATATTAGATTCACTAATAAAATATTTAAAGAATACTAAAGATAAATAAGCATTTATTAATCAATTAAATATATTTCGATTAACAAAGTTAATGCTACATGCAATAAACCAATTGACTACGAAGTACATACATCAATATGGTTATGTCATAAAAAATTAGCTAGAAAATAAATTTTTAATATTTTATTTTTAAAAACTTATTAAAAGAATGAAAACCAAATTTGATAGATAAAATTTTTTAAAAAGGATGAAATTGAAAAAAAAATAATTTTATAAATTATCTCAAATAAAATAAATAACAATCAAAATAATAAAGACTAAATCTGATAGATACAATAGTTAAAAGAAGATGAAATTGAAAAATATTTTAATTTTATAGATTATTTCAAATAAAATAAATATCAATAAAAAGAATGAAAAATAAATCTGATAAATAAAAAATTTCAATTAAAAGAAGGATAAGAGAAAAAAAATTAAAGACCAAAATTGATATAAAAATCAAATTATAAGGGAAACAAATTAAAAAAATAAAAAATATTCAAAACAACATATATAAAAATCAAAAATTGAAAATGAATTTGATATAATAAACAAGTATTAAGATATTTTTTATGTTTTTTATAATTTCTAAAAAGTATTTTCTGTTCAAAATAATAAAAACAATTATAAAAAAAATCAAGTTAGATTTTCTTAATTGAAAAATATTTTATGTTAAACAATGTTTTTTTAATAATAAACAAACATATAAAAATTTAAAAAATCATTTATAAAAAACCCCTTTCATGAAACATTCAGGACCTATACTCATTTGTTTTGGGTATAGAATATAGAAGCAAGTGGTGGGAAACATTTAGGTTCGAGGCAATATACAACCTCGGATTAGTTACCTAATTATTAACCGTTTATTATTAACACAGTCCTCCAATTACTTTTTTTCTTAATTGGAAACTCTCTCTCTCTTCTTTCTCCAATCGGGACCGTCTATTGACATTCATAAACATTGTTGTCTGACGCCATTGATTATGCACGTATTTCTCTTATCCAACTCACAAATCAAGAATCTGAAGGGCTATATTGAACAACAATTAATACTCGTGGGACTAATATGATGCTTAAAACTAGTTTATGTGGATAATCTTAGTGTTTTTTAGGTGGGTTTTATCCTCTCTTTTTTTTGGGTTTCCCCCAAGAGAGGTTTTTACTAATTAATTAATTAATTAATTTTTGAGTTTAGTATTTCAGGAGTTTCCACCACTCCATATTCCATTATTTAAATTGAGCTACATTCACATCTATCTCTGTCCAAAAAAACTTGAATACAAATTACATTTGATATGTTTATATGATTTAGAAAAAAAAGTGTAGAAATTGTATAAGAAAAAAGAAAAGAAAATTATCTGTTGAAGTTGATATGATTTCCATTTATATTTTTATATATTAATTTAATTTCTTCAATCATATAAAATATATCACATGTGATTGTCAATCATTATATCTAGCTCAATTTAAATAGATGGAGTTTGGAGTAATGGAAGCTTCTCGTGGTT
>NW_011504599.1:0-840 GCF_000495115.2 Populus euphratica
CAAGGGAAAATGTAAGCCACAATCACAACTACCTATACATACATATGCTTTTTTAATAAATAAATAAATAAATAAACAGAGAGAGAGAGAGAGAGAGAGAGTGTGAGACTCCAGCTGGCCTACACATAGGTGGTATGATTGCCCTTTTAATTTCTCATTTATAAAATCCTCTCTTCCTTCCCTTCATTTCCACTCAACCCATACATTCAACAAATACACAAGTGTGTAGAAATGGCAAGTTCCTCACGTCATCAAATAAAAAGTATTTGTGTTTTCGGTGGATCTAGCCTTGGGAAAGAAAAGGAGTTTTTAGAATCAGCAAATCATCTTGGTCAGGTGCTAGCTGAGAGAAAGATTCATTTAGTGTATGGGGGAGGCAGTCTTGGGTTAATAGGAGGTGTGTCAATAGCTGTATTTTTAGGAGGTAGTCAAGTTTTGGGGGTCGTCGCTGAAGCTTTAGCACAAGGGGACATCATTGGCAAAACAATTGGAGTGGAACTTCACGTCTCCATAATATCGGCTCGAATGAATGCAATGTTTAACCATGCTCATGCCTTCATTGTTTTACCAAGTGGTCTAAGTATATTGGAAGAGATCTTTCATATTTCCTCTTGGGCCCAACTGCACATTCACCATAAACCTATAGGTTTGTTAAATGTTAATGGTTATTATGATAAGTTGTCTTTTCTTGATCATGCTGTGGAACAGGAATTTCTAACATCTTTTGCACCACAAATCATAATCTCCACTACTACTGCTCAACAATTGATTGACCAACTATAATATTTCATTCCTATGATTGATCCCTCCATGAGTCGCATAAATTGGTCATCTAAGGAA
>NW_011504599.1:987-5561 GCF_000495115.2 Populus euphratica
TTTGTGTATTTTGGTTTTATTATTGTGTTTTGTTGTTTCTTATATTTGTTTTAGTGTGTTTCAAGTTTGTCAGTGCTCGTTATTTTAGGTGATATCTTCTATACTCTATCTTTTTACCTTAGAACATTAAGGACAATGTCTCGTTTTGGTTGGGTATTTCCGGTTTGTTAGTGTTCGTTATTTTAGGTGATATCTTCTATACTCTATCTTTCTAGCTTTAAATATTGAGGACAATGTCTTGTTTTCGTTAGGGGGAAAGGGTAGTAGTTAAAAAAAAACTGTGTTCTCTATTTCATAAAGCATGTGCAAAATTGTTGTTACTATGATGGCAGAGTAAAGGAGATCTTTTTATGACTCTTGAGACACATCTTAGTAACCATTCTTAATAAGGTCTACCATAATACTTCTTGAAATATTCAGGTTTACAAACTCTCGCATTACTATCACTTAATTCTGCTCATATACTCATTTAACATGTATTCTTAAACCTTAATTTACACACACACACTTTAACATATGATTGTGGGTTGCACAATGGATTATTACATTATTTTTGTTATTTTTGTTAAAGGTAACAACTAAGGGAAAGGGATAATATATAATTTAAAAAAAAAACAAAAAAAGGAGCAAAAAAAAAATGATGATAATAAAAATGTAGATAAGTTTGGTTTCGTAGTCAATTAAGCCCGAAGGGGTGCTTTAATACCTAATACCCTAAAGTCAACTGACTTGAGAGCTATTGGCCCAACGCTTGCTTCATGAGTTGAGGAGAAAAGCTTAAGGGAATCAAACATTGCACTATCTACATATCAGTATCTGCGACCCGAGTTACTAAGCTCGTAGGGGTGTCTTAACACCTAATGCCCTAAGACCAACTGGTCTGGGAGTCATTAGCTGAAAGCTCGTTACATGGGTGAAAGATGCATGTTAACACCTAATGCCCTAATACCAACTAGTCTGGGAGTTATTAGTCAAAAGCTTGTTACATGGGTTAAAAATGCATGGTGTTTTAAGTTATATGTATATATATTAAAAAAGAAAGAAAAAAATAATAATCCCAACCCAAGAAAGTTAACCTTAAACATTAGAACAAAAAATTTGTTTTCTTCCAAGAAAAGCCCCATAATTATGTGTTGATACATTGAGCACAAAAGAAAGGTTTATTAATATCTTGTTAAGAGGTATTGAGCAGATATATAAATTTAATGAGAGTTTGTTTATCTGGATGGATTAATGAAAATTGAATGATGAATACCTTGCTTTGTGGAATTTGCAAATTGTTTTTCTATTTTAACGTTTTGATTACTAGAGACTAGTAATAAGCTAGTTGGGGAGTGTGATTAGTACTTAAAAGTGCATTTTTTATCAAGGTTTTGTGTCATCATTTTGCACTTGAAGTATCAATAACTCCTTAACTAAAGCATGTTTTATAATAATATATCTAATAATATAAGATACCTTTAATTTATGGTAAATGTTTATTTTAAATGCAGTCCTATCACATAAATAAAAGGATTGATTGATGAATTTAAGAACTAAAGGATTGATTGATGACTTTAAGAACATAAATTGCAAGGATAAAGAGATGGCCAAATTTAGAAAAGAGATGTCGGTGCAATTCAAACCGGAACACTGTTTGGTAATTGGGTCATATTTGAAGCAAAAGAATATGGTTACTATCCCATGTGTTATTGGTAATGCTAGTTTTAAAAGAGCCTTATGTGATTTAGGTGCATCCATTAGTGTTATGCCTAAACATGTTTATGATTCTCTTAGTCTGGAACCTTTAAATAAAACTAGCATTGTAATACAACTTGTGAATTGTAGTTTTGTTTATCCACTTGGTGTGATAGAAGATGTCCTAATCAAGATTGATAGTTTGGTTATTCCATATGATTTTTATATTCTTGATATGAAAAATGATTCTTGTGATTCATCAACCAACACTCCTATATTGTTTAGGAGACCATTCTTGAAAACTGCTAACACAAAGATTGATTGTGGTAAGGATACGTTATCTATGAAGGTAGGAGATGAAAAAATTGAATTCAATTTTCATGATGCAATGAAATATCCTTATAGCAATGTTTATTCTATCACATGCTATGACCAAATTGATAAGTGTGTGCAGCAAGTTTGTATTTTGATTGCGAATACGGATTAAGCATAACTTTGAGCTATGGCTATGATTTCACCAAGATAGAAGAGATTGAGAGGCACATGTGTGTTCCCCAAAATGTGCACGAATCAGTATTGGCCTTACAAGCTTTACAAACCATTCCCCATAGTAATGTGTTTGTTGATTTAGTACTTTTACATAAAAAGCTTTTGCCATCTATTTTACAGACCCCCGAGTTAGAATTAAAACCTTTGCTTGATAATTTGAAGTATGTATTCATTGGCGACAACAATACACTTCCCGTTATCATAGCAAAGGTTTGACAAGTATGCAAGAGGAAAAACTTATGAAGTTGTTGTATGATCACAAGACGGCCATTGGATGGACTTTAGCCGACATCAAGGGCATTAGTCCCTCAATGTATATGCATCACATACTATTAGAGGACAACATAAAACCAACAAGGGAAATGTAAAGGAGGTTGAACCCGCCTATGATGGAGGTAGTGAAAGCTGAAATTTTAAAATTGTTAGATGCAAGAGTCATTTACCCCATCACTAACAGTAAATGGGTAGCGTCAATCCATGTGGTGCCCAAGAAGACCGGAATCATGTTGGTGAAAAACAAAATGATGAACCCTACTCGCATCTCGAGTGGATGAAGAATGTGTGTTGATTACAGAAAGCTAAATCTTGCTACACGTAAAGATCATTTTCCATTACCATTCATGGACCAAATGCTTGAACGCCTAGCAAGTAAGTCTTTTTATTGCTTTCTTGATGTATATAGTGGATATAATCAAATTGTTATTAATCCTGATGATCAAGAAAAGACTACATTAACATGTCCATTTGGTGCATATGCATATAGGAGAATGCCCTTTGGTCTTTGTAATGCACCCGCAACTTTTCAAAGATGAATGATGAGTATTTTTTCTGACTTTGTTGAAAGAATAATTGAGGTTTTCATAAATGATTTCACGGTATATGGTGATTCTTTTGATAAGTGTCTAGAAAATTTATCTTTGATCTTGAAAAGGTGCATTGAAACTAACCTTGTCTTGAACTATGAAAAGTGTTATTTTATGGTAAAACAAGGAATAGTTCTTGGGCATGTTGTGTCTTAACATGGATTAGAGGTTGATAAAGCTAAAATAGATGTTATTTCATCATTGCCTTACCCCTCATGCATGAAGGAAGTTCATTCTTTTCTAGGCCATGCAGGTTTCTATCGATGCTTTATCAAAGATTTCTCGAAGATTACAGCACCTTTGTGCAAACTATTAGCCAAAGAAGTGGATTTTGTGTTTGATCAAGCATGTAAAGATGCTCATAATGAGCTTAAGAGGCGTGTCACATTTGCCCCTATAATCCAACCACCAAATTGGGATAAACCTTTCGAGATAATATGTGATGCGGTGACTATGCGGTAGGTGCTGTGCTTGGGCAAAGAATAGGGAAGAATTTGCATGTTATCGCTTATGCTTCCCATATGTTGGAAGAAGCACAATGCAATTACCATACAACTGAAAAGGAACTTTTTTGCAGTGGTGTTTGCTCTTGAAAAATTCAGGTCATATCTACTTGGTACAAAAGTTATTGTTTTTACTGACCATGCAGCTCTCAGATATCTTTTAAAGAAGAAGGAGTCCAAACCAAGACTGATTAGGTGGATTTTGCTTTTATAAGAATTCGATCTTGAGATCAAAGACAAAAAAAGGTGCCGAAAACCATGTAGCTGATCATTTGAGTCGACTAAGGACCGGTGATATACCAATCGAAACAATAAGAGAAACATCCCTGATGAACAGTTGTATATGCTACATTCCTCCACAAGACCATGGTATGTTGATTTGGTGAACTATTTAGTTACCAAAGAATTCCTTCCAGGTTTGTTTATATCCCAAAAGAACAAGTTACAAGCTGATGCTAAATATTATTTTTAGGATAATCCTTACTTATGGGAATTTTGTGTGGATCAAATAGTAAGGAGATGTGTACCACAGGATGAATATCATTCCATTCTCACTTTTTGTCATTCTCATTCTTGTGGTAGGCATTTTAGAGCAAAAAGAACGACCCATAAGGTACTTGAAAGTGGTTTTTATTAGCCTTTTATTTTTAAAGATGCATATCACTTCTGCAAATCATGTGAGAAATGCCAAAGAACAAGTAATATCAATCATAAAAATCAAATGCCTTTAACGAATATTCTGGTAAGTGAAATTTTTTATGTTTGGGGTATTGATTTTATGGGTCCTTTTCCTTCTTCATTTGGAAATCTATATATCCTTCTTGCTTTTAATTATGTGTCTAAATGGATTGAGGTAAAAGCCACACGAACTAACGATGCTAAGGTTGTTTTAGATTTGGTCAAGACTCACATATTTGACAAGTTTGGCATCCCTAAAGCTATCATTAGTGATCGTGGCACTTATTTCTACAATCGTTCCATG
>NW_011504560.1:0-5689 GCF_000495115.2 Populus euphratica
TTCTCTTGTCTGCCCAAAATATCATTAATAACATCAGAATGAGAACCACTTAAAAATATGAAAGTTGTAGAAAATTGTTTCAACTTTCCAGGAAAAAAAATGAAGGTTATTTGGACTTCTAGAATCTAGATATAGGCCAAACACTGAATAATATTCGGGTTATAAGACAAATTCAAACTTCTTTGTTGTTGCTACAATTTGGACTTAAAATGACTTTTTTAAATTTGGGCTCCATATAAAAGTTGTAAGCCTATGTCTTACCTTTTCATCCATAAAATAGACCTAAATCCGAGATCTACAACTCCAAATATGACCCAATTACTGAATAGTGTTTCGATTTGGACTGCACCAACATATCTTTTCTAAGTTTGGCTATCTTTTTATCCTTTCAATTTCAGTTCTTAAACTCATCAATCAATCCTTTCATTTATGTGATAGGTCAGCATTTAAAATGAACATTTACCATAAATTAAAGGTATCTTATATTATTAGATACGTTATTATAAAACATGTTTTAGCTAAGGAGTTATTGATACTTCAAGTGCAAAATGATGATATAAAACCTTGATAAAAATACCCTTTTAAATATTAATTACACCCCCAACCAACTTATTATTAGTCCCTAATAATTAAAGCATTAAAATAGAAAAATAATTTGTAAATTCCACAAAGCAAGGTATTCATCATTCAACTTTGATTAATCTATCCAGATAAACAAACTCTCATTAAATTTATATATCTGCTTAATACCTCTTAAACAAGATATTAATAAACCTTTGTTTTATGTTCAATATATCAACACATAGTTATGAGGCTTTTCTTGGAAGAAAACAAAATTTTTGTTCTAATGTTTAAGGTTAACTTCTTTGGGTTGAGATTATTATTATTATTATTATTTTCTCTTCTTTTTCTTCTCTTTTTTAATATATATACATATAACTTAAAACACCATGCATCTTTAACCTATGTAACGAGCTTTCGGCTAATGACTCCCAGACCAGTTGGTCTTAGGGCATTAGGTGTTGAGACACCCCTACAGGCTCAGTAACTTGGGTTGCCGATACTAATATGTAGATATTGCAATTTTTGATTTCCTTAAGTTTTTTTCCTCAACCCATGTAATAAGCGTTGGGCCAATAACTCCCAAGTTAGTTGACTTTCAGGTATTAGGTGTTAAAACACCCCTTTGGGCTTAATTACTTAGGTTAGGGAGGCTACAAAACCAAATTTATCTATATTTTTATTATCATTATTTTTTTTCTCTTTTTTTGTTGTTTTTTTTTAAAATTTTATACTATCATTTTCCTTTAGTTGTTACCTTTAACAAAAAAACATAAATAATATAATAATCCAATATGCAATCTACAATCATATGTTAAAGTGTGTGTATGAAAATTAAAGTTTAAGAATACATGTTAAATGAGTATATGAGCAGAATTAAGTGCTAACAATGCGAGAGTTTGTAAACCTGAATATTTCAAGAAGTATTATTATAAACCTTGTTATGAATATTGCAAGTAAACATTGAAAAATATTAACTAAGATATGTCTCAAGAGTCAATAAAATTCTTCCTCACTCTGTCATCTTAGTAACAACAATTTACAAATGGTTTATGAAAAAGAAAACACAATTAGTTTTTTTTTTTAAGTTTTTTTAATATTAACTACTACCCTCTCCTCCCAACCAAAACGAGACATTATCCTCAATATCCTAAAGTAGAAAGATAGAGTATAGAAGACATCACTTAAAACGTTGAACACTGACAAACCTGAAACACACTTAAATATAAGAAACAACAAAACATAAATATTATATTATTAATAAAACCAAAAGACATAAGATTTTACAAACTAAGACTCAAATCAGAATTGTGATTGTGGCTCACATCTTCTCTTGGTTTTACGTCCAAGAATAGCTTAAACACCCTCTATGGGTCGGGAATAGGCTTCCCATGCAATTTTCTTAAAAACCAGAAAATAAGGTATTTTTTAGTTAGATTCCCAAGACTATGTTGAGCATGTTCTTTATAGAATAGTGGTATAAATCATGAATTGTACGATGCACATCTTTACTAGGATGCATCTCAAAAGTCAATAAAAGATTATCTAAAGACCACTTACTTAGGCCATCCTTAATGAGTAGTATTTTAACTTCATGGTTTACAGATACCATTCCTAAAGAACTACATTGTGCATTGCAAGTCCATCTGGTATCAATGGTAGACTTTTAGTCATTTTACATGACATTTCTTTGTAAAAGTGCTTTTACCTATTCCAAACATATGTGAAATGAAAGAAGTGGAAGACTAACCTGATAATTGAACCTTTGCTTTAATTAACCAACGAATCTCTTCAAGAATTCCATGGTTCATTAATAACCTCAATGTTGCACACCTAGCTCGGTAAATTTTTGTAATCGTATTTTGAGGCAAAGTGAGAAAATACTTTTTTAATTTTTCAAAAGTGGTGTCTATTTTTTAAGATGAGAAGTGGAAAAGAGATGCAAAGAGAAGAGAAGGAATAAGGAATTGAAAAAATATATACACAGATATCATTTATCATGAAAAACTGAAAGAACTAACTTAAGAGTTATGGAATACCGTTATTCGTCATTTAACCGGGATAAAAGAGGCTAGCAAACTAAGAGTCATAAAAAAACACACAAAAACAATGTGAGAAAAATAAAATAATCAACCTTTATCTATAGAATCATTCAAACCACTGGATTCATTTTCACTAGGAAAATTATCAAAGTAAGTTTTCAAACGATATCCATTTACCTTAAAAAATTATCATTCTTTGGATTCTCAATATCAAAAGCCCTATAAGGATACACATGTTTCTCAATAAAGGGACTGCTCCATCTTGATCTTAGCTCCTTGGGAATAAATATAGTTGAGAATTATAAAGAAAAACTTTTTGACCAATATCAACTTCTTGACAATTTTCACAAGTTTTGCAGAATGCATACGTGTCCTTGGACATGGTGGGCCAATAAAATCTATTTTGAAAGATTTTTGCAGTTGTTTTTTAATAAGAAATAGCTCCCACATGTTTTAGAATGACAAAGTTTAATGACACTACTTATCTCATTATTGGGAATGAATCTTTGAAATATTTGATGAAGATAATATTTGAATAAGTAAGGGTCATCCCAATAAAAGTTTTGCACGTCGCTAAAAAAATTTCTTTTTTCTTGGATACTCCAAAGAGCTGGCAAATCTCCTGAAGCAAGAAAATAGATATTTTTATCATACCAAGGTATTGGACTAAGAGAAAGTAAGGATTCGTCAGGAAAGTAATTATCGATTGGTGTGATCTCATATGTCGAATCTGTTGTCACTCTTAACAAAAGATCTAAATCAACATTTTCGGTGCCTTTTTCATCCATGATTTCTTCCTGAGAATAAATCATTTGCAATTCTTCAAATTCATCCAACTCATTTTTACTTAAAGTAGATTCAAGTTGATCATAAACTAATTTCTCAATATGATCTACTTTTTGTAATTCATTATAATCTCCAGGTTGCTTGCAAATATTTAAAATATTCATCTCCAATGTCATGTTTCTAAATGATAGCTTCATCAGTCCATTCCTATAATTAATCAATGCATTAGAAATTGCAAGAAATGAACGTCCTAAAATAACAAGAAATGAGTTACATGTTTCAACAGGTTGTGTGTCCAAGACAATAAAATCCATAGGATAAATGAATTTATCGACTTGTACTAACTCATCTTCAACTATTCCTTTAGACACTTTTATAGATCTATCAGCAAGTAAGAGAGTTATAGAAATTGGTTTTAACTCACCTAGATTGAAACTTCAAAAAACTAAATATGGAAGTAAATTCACACTAGCTTCAAATCAAGTAAGACTCTTTTAATTTTATGTTATCTAATAAAGCAAGAAATTATAGAACCAGGGTCTTTATATTTGAAAACATTATTATTCCGAAGAATGTCACTTACTTATTCGGCTAAAAAGACATTCTTTTTCACATTCAGTTTTCTCTTCACAGTGCATAAATCTTTCAAAAATTTAGCATAAGAAGAAACTTGTTTAATAGCATCCAACAAAGGTATATTGATCCTTACCTGTTTGAAAGTTTTAAAAATTTCAAAGTTGTGATTGATTTTCCTTTATTTGTTCATGGCATAAGAAAGATTTCAAGTCTTTTCTTTGTAATTTTCAGATTCAACCCCTTCCTTACCCTCAAAGAGTGACTCATCATCTTTCTCCCAAGGTTCAAGAGTGGGTTTTTCAATAACTTTACCACTACGAAGACTAGTGACTGATTTGACATGATCCATGTGTTGGCTTCCGGAACTACTTGCATTTGCATTGTATTGCCCCTTGGGATTTTGAGATGGAAACTTACCTTTCTCTTGGAAACTAAGAATAGATGTCAATTTTCCAAGAGTGTCTTTAAAATCTGTTATGTTTTGAGCAAGTTGAGTATTGATTGTCTCTTACTTTTCAATGAATGCATGCAATGTTTCTTCAAGATTTCTTCTAGGAGGTGGAGCATAAGGAGGTGCATATTTATGAGAATTTTAGAAATTATGGTGTGCTTGAAATGGTGGTTGTGAAGTTTGTACATTGTTATTATCACTTTTCCAACTAAAATTTGGGTGATTTCTCCAACTAGGGTTGTATGTTTGCGAGTATGGGTTGTGATTGGGCCTTTGAAAACTATTTAAAGCATGAACTTGTTCATGAAAACATTTCTTAGAAGAAGGCAAGGTTAAAAAGTCATTGGTTGAGTATTTATTTGTTTCACAGATTTAACAAGCAATGTCTTAAATAGATTTTAATTGACCACTCTTTTTCAATTATAGTGTCTTGATTTTTCTAGCGAAAGATGCAAACTTGGCTTGGAGGTCATGATCTTCCTTAAAGTTATACATACCTCAACTAGATTTATGAGCTTGAGTTTTACTCGGTGTCTCGTAAGTACCCGCGGTGTTTCAATTTTGAGCATTTTCAACTAACAAGTCTAAGTACTCCATTATGTCATCATGGTCTTTATCTTCAAATTTTTTATTGCATATCAATTCAACCATTTATCTATCTCTAGATGTTACCCTTTATAAAAATATGAAACCAATCTCCATGTTTCGAAACCATAATGAGGGCAAGTATTAAGCAAGTCTCGATAACTATCCCAAATTGGTAAAATGTTTCTCCTGGTTTTTGAGTGAAAGTGGTGATTTATCTTTTGAAAGAGTTTGTTTTATGAGATGGGAAGAACTTTTTTAAAAATTGTTGTTGCATTTCATCCCGAGCACGAATGGATCCTGGTCTCAAATTTTGTAGCCATCTTTTAGCTTTATCTTTTAATGGAAAAGGAAAAAGTTTTAATCTGATGGTGTTCATACTATAATTTAAGTCATCATAGGTGTTACAGACCTCCTCAAATTCTTTTAAATGCAAGTATGGATTTTCTAAATCTAAGCCATGAAAAGAAGGTAAAAGTTGAATAATACTTGGCTTAAAATTAAAATGAGATGCATCAAGAGGAAAAACTATACATGATGATGCACTTGTTCTTGTGGGATTCATGTATCTCTAAGTGTTCTAACATGGTTATTCTCATTATTCTCATTATGAAGTGACTGGTTTTCTTCTTCGGCCATATTTTTTGAAAATGATGAGGATACCAGACAAAGTCTACCACTTAATGTA
>NW_011504617.1:0-5510 GCF_000495115.2 Populus euphratica
ATATGGCCAAAATACTGAACAGTGATTGGGCTCGAGGATAGATTCGGGCTTCTTTGTTGTTGCTACAATTTGGACTTGAAAATGGCCTTTTTAAATCTTAAGCTCCATATGAAAGTTGTAGGCCTATGTCTTACCTTTCCATCCATATAAAGTAGACCTAAATCTGAGATCTATAGCTCCAGATATGACCCAATTACCGAACAGTGTTCCGATTTGGATTGCATCGACATCTCTTTTCTAATTTTGGTCATCTTTTTGCCCTTGCAATTTAAGTTCTTAAAGTCATCAATCAATCCTTTCATTTATGTGATAGGCCTGCATTTAAAATGAACATTTACCACAAATTAAAGGTATCTTATATTATCATTGTTTAATCTTTACACTAATATTCTATCTCCAAGTTCTCATCTTTTTCTTCTTCTTCTCTTTCTTTATTATTATTATTATTATTATTATTATTATTATTAGTACTACTACTATTATTATTACTATTGTTGTTGTTGTTGTTGTTGTTGTTGTTGTTGTTGTTGTTGTTGTTGTTGTTGTTGTTGTTGTTATTGTTATTATTGTTATTATTGCTATTGTTGTTGTTTATAATTGTTGTTTATAATTTATATAATTAACCTCCCTGTGGTTCGACCCCGGTCTTGTCGGGTTATTTATTATTTCGACACTCCTGCACTTGGGAGAAGACATCAATATTTTATTCGTGTCATTGCATATTGGATTATTACATTATTTGTGTTCTTTTATTAAAGGTAACAACTAAGGGAAATGGATAGTATATAATTAAAAAAAATAAAAATGAAATGATGATAATAGAAATGTAGATAAGTAATTAAGCCTGAAGGGGTGTTTTAACACCTAATACCCTAAAGTCAACTGACTTGGGAGTTATTGACCCAACGATTGTTACATGGGTTGAGGAGAAAAGCTTAAGGGAATCAAACATTGCACTATCTACGTACCAGTATCTGCGACCCGAGTTACTAAGCTCGTAGGGGTGCCTCAACACCTAATGCCCTAAGACCAACTGGTTTGGGAGTCATTAGCCGAAAGCTCGTTATATGAGTTAAAGATGCATTGTGTTTTAAGTTACATGTATATATATAAAAAAAAACAAAAAAAAGGAAAAAAATCCCAACCCAAAGAAGTTAACATTAAACATTAGAACAAGAATTTTGTTTTCTTCCAAGTAAAGACCCATAATTATGTGTTGATATATTGAGCACAAAAGAAAGGTTTATGAATATCTTGTTAAGAGGTATTGAGCAGATATATAAATTTA
Organism: Populus euphratica; assembly: GCF_000495115.2. NCBI lineage: Eukaryota > Viridiplantae > Streptophyta > Magnoliopsida > Malpighiales > Salicaceae > Populus > Populus euphratica. Next base: position 1,289 of record NW_011504617.1, read on the forward strand.
ATGAGAGTTTGTTTATCTGGATAGAATAATGGAAGTTGCATGATGAATACCTTGCTTTGTGGAATTTACAAATAATTTTTCTATTTTAACGCTTTGATTACTAGAGACTAGTAATAAGCTGGTTGGGGGGTGTGATTAGTACTTAAAAGTACATTTTTATCAAGGTTTTATATCATCATTTTGCATATGAAGTATCAATAACTCCTTAACTAAAGCATGTATTATAATAATATATCTAATAATAAAAGATACCTTTAATTTGTGGTAAATATTTATTTTAAATGCAGGCCTATCACATAAATGAAAGGATTGATTGATGAATTTAAGAACTGAAATTGAAAGGACAAAGAGATGGCCAAACTTAGAAAAGAGATGCCGGTGCAGTCCACACCAGAATACTATTCGGGAATTGGATCATATTTGAAGTTGTAGATCTCAGATTTAGATCCACTTTATATGGATGGAAAGGTAAGACATAGGCCTACAACTTTCATATGGAGCCCAAGACTTAAAAATGCCATTTTCAAGTCCAAATTATTAACCCACGATCTAAAAACACCATTTTCAAGTCCAAATTGTAGCAACAATAAAGAAGCCCGAATCTATCTTCCAGCCCGAGCACTTTTCAGTATTTGGCCCATATCTAGAGTTCTAGAAATCCAAATGAGCTGAATGTTTTACACAAGAAAGCTGAGACAATTGCCTACAACTTTCATGTTTTCAAGTGGCTCTAATTGTGACATTATCAATGATATTTTGGGCACACAAGAGAAGATAAGGATTGTCACCAAGTCAAGAGTTAGCCACCTACTCATCAATTAGTCATCAAATCAATAGTTTCCAATTTTGGCCTATAAAAGGAGGCATTTGCCATGCATTTAGGCATCTTGGTTTCCAGATCAAGATCATGCTCTTTCCTTCTCTCTTTGTATTTTTTGTATTGCTTATACTTTCCTTTCATTAATATCAAGTTTATGCCTTTCATTTCCTTTCATTTACTTAGTTAACTTTTATCTTATTTATGTTCTTATTTTGTTTATTTATTTTTCTTTCTTTCATTATGTCTAGCTAAGTTTATTATGTCAAGGTGAAAAGGTTACACTAATGGTGTAAGAATAAGTATAGTGTAAACTTAATATGGACTTTAATGTTTGATACTAACATGTTTTGTATTTGTTATCTTGTTCACTCTTTAATACTTTGCTTGTTAAATGACTAATCTTGATTTATGTTGTATAACACTTGGTACAACAAATGCTTGACACTTTCATAGCCCATATTGTATGGTATAACAGACACCTGAGCTATGAAAGGAACTTGATTTGTTGTTAACATAAGTTATAATCATGAATGCTTGACGAAATTTACAAGTATTAGCATTAATTGAATAAGATGACTAATGTAATCATGTTAACAATCTATAATCCAATTGGAACCTCCTTTGTGTGTGGTTTCCAATTGAATAAGAAGAGTTTATACTATACTTGTTTGACATACCATTAGTGGAACCTCTAACCTTGACATTTGTTATTATCATTGTTTAATTCTTACATTAATATTTCATCTCAAAGTTCTCATCATCTTTTTCTTTTTCTTCTTCTTTTTCTTTATTATTATTATTAGTAGTACAACTACTACTACTAGTATTATTATTATTATTATTACTATTATTATTATTGTTGTTGTTGTTATTGTTGTTGTTTATAATTTTTACAATTAACCTCCCTGTGGTTCGACCCCGGTCTTGCCGGGTTATTTATTACTTTGACACTCCTGCACTTGGGAGAAGACATCAATCTTTTGGTCATGTCAGTAACTGGGTGCATTTATCGCAAATGTTTGTATTCCCGTCAAAAGAAAAGTGACCACTTTAAAACAAAGAATAAATAATATCTTCAAAAAAAATTATAGATATTTCTCTAGTTTGCTACCTTGTTTGTAGTTGTGAGAAGGGAAGATTACAAGTTGAGTTTTTGCATGAATCAATTATGTTGGTTGCATGATGAATACGATTGAATTTGGAATTTTGTATAGATATTTGATTTAGAGAATCTGAGTATGTTTATTTTTCTTTATTTTCTATTGTGTATACACTAAGTTGAAGATGCCAATATTTGCATGATAGGTCCTTCAAATGTGATCAGTCGAGCCTAATTATGGTTATTATTATTCTTTTTATTTCAAAGTTTATATGGTTTTTTTTTTTTTTTTTGCTTGAGGACTAGCAAAATCTAAGTTCGAGGTGTGATTGTGCATCAAAAGTATCATTAAATCTCTTATTTTACATATGTATTTCTTGTTTTATTTGGGGTTTTTATAATAATTGATGTGCTTTTTAGTAATGAAGTTTCTTTTAATATTTCGATAGGTTTTTGGAGCTTAAAGGGATTATGTCTGAAAATTTAATGTTGGAATTTCAAACAAAGAATTGAAGAGAATTTGAAGTTTGAAGCAAATCTTGGTTCAAATAAGTGCTCCAAATTTTCTCCAAAAAATCAATTATATTCTAATCCTAGAAAAGATTATCATATGATCTATTTCAAGCCCAAACTTGCCTTATATTGTGTGCAAACTTCAATCATCAAACACTCAAGGTTTCAATGTCAATCTTAGCCCAAATAACAAGTACATTTTTATCCTTACATGATACTTAAATTCAGCCCCAAATCAGCCTTTAAATAAGCTGAAGCACAATCCATGATCTTATATGTTCACACAACAAATAACAATTGATTTATTTTGGGTAATTCATTGATCCAAGAGGGCAAGCACATAGATGGAAAGCTGTAGGGGACATGGTTACATTGTTTTGGGTCAAATAGAAGAAAGTGACAGCTCATAAAGGAGGAAGAAAAACGTGCACCAAAATAGTTTCTAAGTTGGCTTGATTTGATATTTTAGAACACCTTTTGGTTTTTTAACCATAACGTTTGACTCATATGTCCACATGAGCTATTCTTTAATGATCTGGAAAGGTGATAGAATTTCCTATAAATATGTCACTAATAGCCATCTCCAGAAAAGGCTTCTAATAGGGTTGAAATTGCTGTTCAAAGTTGGCATCATATTTATGTTCAAATTTGTACTGAAATTTTGTTGTGTTCTTCTTTGTAGATTTCAGTTCTTTAGTTTGTAAAACTTATTATTTCAGTTTGATTCAATTTATTTCATGTTTATTAAAGTGTTCTTAGATATAATCATGGTTGTCTAATGATTAGTACTTAAAAGTGCATTTTTATCAATGTTTTATATCATCATTATCCACTTGAAGTATCAATAACTCCTTAACTAAAACATGTTTTATAATAACATATGTAATAATATAAGATACCTTTAATTTATGATAAATATTCATTTTAAATGTAGGCCTATCACATAAATGAAAGGATTGATTAATGAGTTTAAGAACTGAAATTAAAAGGACAAAAAGATGGCTAAACTTAGAAAAGAAATGCTGGTGTAGTACAAACCGGAACATTGTTTGGTAATTAGGTCATATATGGAGATGTAGATCTCATATTTAGGTCTACTTTATATGGATAAAAATTTAAGACATAGGCCTACAATTTCAAGTAGAGGTCTGGTTTTAAAAAGACTATTTTCAAGTCCAAATTATAGCAACAACAAAAAAGTCTGAATCTGTCTTGCCGCCCAAATATTGTTTAGTGTTTGACCCATATCTAGAGTTCTAGAAGTCTAAATGACCTCCATTTTTTTTCCTGGAACCATATCTAGAGTTCTAGAAGTCCAAATGACCTCCATTTTTTTTCTTGGAAAGCTGAGACAATTTCCTATAACTTTCATGTTTTCAAGTGGTTCCAATTCTGACATTATCAATAACATTTTGGGCAGAAAATTGAAGATAAAGATTGTCACCAAGTCAAGAGTTGACCACCCACTCATCAATTAATCATCAAGTTCCTAATTTTGGTCTATAAAACGAGGCATTTGCCATGCATTTAGGCATCTTAGTTTCCAAATCAAGATCATGCTTTGCTTTCTCTCTTTGTATATTTGTAATACTTAAGTTTTGCTTTCGTTAATATCAAGTTTATGCCTTTCATTTCCTTTCCTTTACTTAGATAACTTTTATCTTATTTATGTTCTTATTTTATTTATTTATTTTCTTTCTTTCATTATGTTTAGTTAAGTTTATTATGTCAAGGTGAAAATTTTACTCTAATGGTGTAAGAATAAGTATAATGTAAACTTAACATGTACC
>NW_011504604.1:0-2210 GCF_000495115.2 Populus euphratica
TATTACTTAAATTATGAAATCATAATAACTTCATTACAAGCAAATAAAAAAAAATTATGAAGCTCCATTTCTAATAGATTCATTGTTGAAGGTTGAAATTGAAAAAAAAAAAAAACGAAATCCATAAGATCAGGATAACTCTATAGAAAAAAATAAAAAAATAAAAAAATTAATTTCTAAACAACTTAATATTAAAAGTTAAAATTAAGTTGTAGGGTAATATATATATATATATATATATATATATATATATATATTGAGTCAATTTGTCAAATCTGATGCAACCTTTAATATTAGATTTATTGAAAATGGGGCTTTATATTTTTTTTGATTTTTTTATGAATTTATCTTGATCCTATAATTCAAGTCATAGTATTAATAAGTTAACACAAGTGGAATCAAATCGTTTTTTTTACTTTCTTTTCTATTTTTTTATTCTATCATTCAATATTATGTTGATTAAAAAATAAGTTTTATAAATATTATTTACTTGCTTTTTAAGGGGTTATCATGATTTCATGATTCAAGTAACAGGTTTGACAAATTAACCTGAGTTGATTCTAATAATATTTTTAATTTTTAATTTTTATTGAATTTTATAATTTTTTTAAAATTTATTTTCTATAAAATTATTTTAATTAAACTGACTTTCATAAACTAATCTATTAAATTAAGCCAACTGAATTAGCAAGGTCTACTTTGAAAGTTAAACCAACCACAATGGTGGAATTATTTTGTGAGACTTAAATTGATTTAAATAATAAAATTATATAATAAAAATTAATTCAATCACAATAATAAGACTATTTTGTGAGATTTAAATCAATCACAACAAAAATATTATTTTGCAAAAATTAAATTTACCACAACAGTCGAGCTTATATGTTAAATTAATTTAAATCAACCACAACATTAGGGCCGGGCTGATATGTTTGAAGTCCAAGTTACTATTATTTAATAAATATGGATGATCTAGAATACAAACTAAAAATTATAAAAATATAAAGATGATGAATAGTACAAACTATGAATAAGAAGATAAATTAAGTAGTATATCATGGCTACTATCTTGGAACAACAGATAATTCTATCAAATTAGGCTATAAGGATTCAACTGCAAGGAAATAACCCCATATCTTTTTTAATCTACAACTCGAGTGCCTGAACCACCATGGCTATCAGACATTGGATGCAATGGGATGGGTTCTCACTTTTAAACTAGCAATAATCAAAATATGATCGATGGGTTTTGTACATTAGCTAGCCACTAGATGTTGTATAGCATGCTGCACTATGGGTTATATTAATTTTTCAATAAAAAATTTAATATTTGAAGTACTTTAAACATGTTTTAAAATATATATATATATATAAAATTCTGATTATAACTCAACTAAGTTAAATAACTTATTTTTATTTTAAGTAGATAATAAAAAAACAATGATAATAATTGATCTAAATTATTTTTTTTAAAACAATCATGATAACCTAGAAGAATTTTATTTTTTTAAAGGAGAAAAAAATAGTTTAATTTTTAGCCAATTAAATATAAAAAAATAAAATTGAGTAAAAAAAATCTAATTTGAGTTAACTGGAATTAGCATAATAAAAATAATAATTTAAAAAATAAATAAGAAGTTAATCTAGATTAACCTGCTAAACCTGTAAACCAGATCTTAAGATAGGGATAACTTAATAAGAATCAAATAAAAAAAAAACTACAAAACCTTTATTTTTAAAGAACCTAGCATCAAAAGAATAAAATCAAGAAAGCAAAACAAAGTTAAAAAAAATATAAAATATCATTAATTTTTTAAACTCATTACTCGAGTTATTAGAACAAAAGACTCATACATAAAAAAACCACAAAACCTAATTTTCATCCAATTAAATATTAAAAGATAAAATTATAAATTTTTTTAATTATATAAAAGGATTTAAAATTAAAAATAATAATTAAAAAAATAAAAATAAAAATAAAAATTAAAAATAAATTAAAAAATAACTATGATTTTTTTTTTAATTAGAGAGTGAATTATTGAAAATCAACTCTGTCTGTTTTTTATGTTGAAAGTATTAGCACTTAACAGTTAATAAATGATATCGTAAAATGTGTGCTTGAATAAGTAAACAATTTCATTTTTTTATAAATATTAAATAGAATTTACCAAAAAAAAAAATCAACTTTCGGTTTCTTTTGTTGACTGGAT
>NW_011504604.1:2319-5539 GCF_000495115.2 Populus euphratica
CTCAACTTTCGGTTTCTTATGTTGACTGTATTGGCACTAACAGTTAATAAATTATTATAACTACAGCTAAAAGGTATGGATATTTTCCCATTTTAGATTACAATAGTAATTATAGTATTTTTTATTTTATTTTTTCTTTGATGATTGATTTTTTTAATACATACATACATACATACATACATACATATATATATATATATATATATATTAAAATTGATAATTTCTTTCAATTTTTTTTCATATAATTATTACAGTGTCAAAAAAATTATAACTAAAGCTTATGGGGAAAATATTATTTTTCTACACTCATTAGTACTGTCAATTACAATAATAATCTATAATGTATTGGTTTTTTTTGTTTTTTATTTTTTTTTATTTTGAACCCTTTTTTCCCATCTGGTTATTGATTTATTTTCTAATTTAGTCCTTGTATGATATGTTTATGGGTTTTAAAATTGATAATTTTTTTTAATTTTTTTATATAGTTATTGTCGTATCAAAAAAAATCTCAATATTAAAATGATATTAGAAAAATATTTTAGCATTACGGTATGATTTATCTTATAAAAATTTTAGTTAAATAAAAAATAATTTTTTAAAAAAATTAGGTAAATAAACTTTGTGGAGTCAATAATTTGGTTTACAAGTTAGACAAGGTAACCCTAGTTATCCCAACTTGTGGGTTTAGCAAGATACTTTTTTTTCTTCTAAGTAAACTTAATTATATGATTATCTATTTTTTTTTTATCATATGGTCATCCAAGTTGTTTTTTGACCCGATAAATTAAATAATTCACTTTAGATTTTAATTCAAGCCTTGAGTTAAACAAGAAGTCGAGTTGACAGGTTTCAAGATTGAATTATTTGATTGGATTTAATAATACTATCAGAAAAATATTCAGACTATTAATATTTTTTAAAATTTTAAAAAAGAATAATTCAACCTAAATGAAGTGCTTGTGAGTATCCTAGTAAGAAAACCTAAAACATGAGAGGAAAGTATTGTAACTTTCTTCACAAAACACTATGAATTCATATAGTATTTTCCCTATATTGTTTATTTTTTCTTTGAACATATGGTTTTCTTTTCCTTTCCTTTTCTTTTTTTATGATTTTTAAAAAAATATTTTTTTCGATTTTACTTTTTAATATTAAGATGGTTGAGAATTTAACTTTGTAATTTTTTTCGTTTTTTTTTATAGGGTTAGCATGGTTTACAGGTTTGTTGGGATAACTTAAGTTGTCCTAATTTATGGATTTGGTGAGTTTTTTTTTTTCAATTGAACTTGGTTTTTTTATAGTTTATTTTTTTCTTATATTATTAAAAGAATAGTTTTACAGAAAAACCGTGCTATTAAACATTATGAAGTGACAAAAATAACAATTATTCATCCAATATTCATTGCGATTACAATATTTTATTTTTTTCCTTTTATTTTTCTTTATTTATTTTTATTTTTTTATGATTTGTTTTTTCAATTTTTTTTTTCAATTTTATCTTTTAAATTAAGATTATTGAGAATTTAACCTCATAATTTACTTCTTTTTATTTTGTATTTATATGATGTTGGCGTGGTTTATGGCTTTACCAAGGTAACTCAAGTTGCCTTAGTTTATGAGTTTAATAAATTATCTTTTTTTTTTCTTTATATTTTTGAATTTTTGTTATGATTTTTTTTATTTTTTTGGTTGATTTTATCTTTTAATATTGAAATAATTGAGAATTTGACTTCATATTTTTTTTTTATTTTACCTTTCTATAAGGTTAGCATGGTTTAAGGGTTTGCTAGGTGTCTTTATTTTTAATTAAACTTGACTTTTTTATTATTTTTTTTCTTATATTATATAATTAAAAAAATAGTTTTATAAAAAAGTTATGTTATTAAACTTTATAAAATTTATGGATCTATTCACAAGTTTGACCTTTTAATTTAGACCACGGGTCTGACAAGTTTAAATTTTTTAACTTAGTTTTTTTTTTATCCTTAGATATTAGGTTAATTGATAATTTAGTTTTATAATTGGTTTTGTTTTGCTTTTTATGGGGTTATCATAATCTAAAACAAAACATCTCGGTATTGAGTTGGTGTTTGGTTTTGTAATTTTATATTTTTATTATCATATAGTTAAATAAAAAATAGATTAAAAAGATAAAATTATAATCTCAGTGAAGTCCATAACTCGGTTCATAGATTTGACATACTAGCTCGACTTACCTTATTTATAGGTTTGACGAGTTTACTTACCGATATGATATAACTTTTCTTGTTTTTGATCTTTTAATTATTTTTTATTTATTTTTATCATTTAATATTGGATTGGTTGGGAAATGGACTGTATTATTGATTTTTGTTTGCTTTTTAGGGATAATTATCTCAAATAAGTGTATATATTTTAGGTTAGTGCTTAATTTTGTGAGCATATGTTTTTATCATATAATTAAATAAAATAATTATAAAATAAGTTATTAAACCTTATAGAGTACATGACTCGGGTCGCATAGATAGGGTGGTGTGGGTGGAAGTCGATCCAAATGAACCTATAAAATTAATTGATTTAAATCAAGTTAGTTCTAATATAATTTAATTAAAAAATTAAATCAAGAGATTTTAAAATTAACCTATATCATCAGATTCGATAATATTTTTAAAAATTCTCCTTGCAAGCTTTTTATCCTATGTGTGTGAAAGATCACCACTTATTTTAAATTCAAATTCCTAATATTTTAAATTCATTTTCATAAAATGAGTGATGAAGATATTTATAAAACTTATTTGTACAAAAAATAATAGTCAACATGCAATGAAGAGTAAAGAGGTACATTGAATCTAGACATAACTTTACAAAATGGCACCAGTGTCGCCGTTCCCCCCACATCTTGAATTAACGAATAACTTAATTCCTGTCAGTATCACCAACGGATTTACAATTATACCAACCAAAAGAAATTATGAAAGATATAACATTTGTAAGTGCTTTTCTGGGTTTTTTTTCCCCCGTAGGTTTTTCAGTCAAAATCATTAAAAATTATCAATTCAATTGGTAAGTGGTAATAGTCAAATATAATTTATTTTATTTTTATATAAATATAAAGATCTTTATAACAAACAAAAATGATTTCTAATAGTCAAATTGGAATTGAATTTATTTTTACATGTATTCTAAATAATATAATTCAATTCAATTCAATTATGTGATTTAGTATTTTATTTTAAATATC
>NW_011504564.1:0-5678 GCF_000495115.2 Populus euphratica
TTCTATATAAAGAATTATAATAGCCTTAGCCTTCTGGTAAGTAGAAACATAGAAGAATATGAATTAAATACTTTGATTGTCTCCCTGTACTTATGATGGTGTTTTTGGTTTTTAAAGGTTTTGGCTTATAACAAACTCCTTATTCTTCACTATCGTTTATGTCAATTAATATTAAAGCTTAATAATTCTTGATGTTTAATTTATTTTGTTATGTGTTGTAAAACAATCATTGCTAAAAGAGATTGCAAAATAAGACGTGTTTATATAGGAGGGAATGAAGAGGTTTTTTATCAGGAAAAAGATATACAAGAACTAGTGTGTTATTTTTTTTTTATCAGTTACTATCATTCAAAATTTTCATAGCGGGATTCACGATGAGGCAACTCAGATGTCGTGTTAAGAATCCACGATGAGATAACACAAAAAAAATTATTGTGTTAGTAATTCATGATGGAATGACTTGCACGAAAGTATTAAGAACTCATGATAGGATAGCCCACCCATAAAAGGATATTCTTAATGAAGGATAATTTTCAATTGAAAACTAAACTCAAGGATGAGTTCCTTTCAAACCAAGAAGATTGACGTATAAGCTTTTTTTTTTTTAATAAAATGGATATTTTTGCATTGTTTCTTATGATGTTTTTCTAGTTTTTCATTTTCATTTTAAAGAAATATTTTTCCTAGTTTATTTTTTAACATTTTTACAAGTTAAGACATAGATAAAACTATATATATATATATATATTGATTATCTTCATACTTATAGTGTTTTTGGTTTCTAAGAGTTTTGACTTGTAATAAATCCCTTATCGTTTGCTCTAGTCTAATTCAAAAACCCTAGTTGTAGTCAATTCTAATAGTAAGAGGAAAAAATTATAAATTTTATTCTTAATAATCAAAATTAAATATTACAGCTTTCTTGGGATTCTTAAATAATGCAAAAACAATATTCTAAACTTAATAGTAAAAGTAATATAAGAGTTATAAAATAAAATATGATTAAAACATAACTTTTAGATTTAGTTTGTGCACTTTAATGAATTTAAATATCTATGAGAATTTATCCCTATAAAAAACAGGGTTTCTAGAATTTTCTAGTAAAATATTAACTTGATCAAATAATCAAATTGAAAGTTATGTTTGTTACCATAAGTTGTACATATGATCAAAATCTCTTACATCAATCTTTTTTCTATAAAAAAAACTTATTCTTCATTTCAAATTTTTCGTACCTCAATCACTTAAATATCCAATAAAGCTTGAGCTTACAACTAATCATATTTGAAAAGAAAAAAAAGAGTAAAGCCTCTAACCTAGTTATTTTATTTTCTCATCCATCATCAAAAGTTGCTGCTACATTTGCATAAGTGGTTATTAAGTTTGCTAGCCAACACTTACTCATCAACCATATGGAAGTTGTTTCTCTTTAACTATTGGTACATATAAGTTAGACTTTTAGAAACTCCTAGTAAAATCTTAGCTTAGTTTAATAATTAAATTGAAAGTTATGTCTATTATAATAAAGTTATTATTTTGACCAAAATATCATGCCTTATAATCCTTATCAGTTATATAATAATGCTAGCATAATCAAAGAATTTGATAACATAACTGATGAGGGTAGATTTGATGTTAAGGTTGATAATATTATAGGGCTTTGAAATGATGGGTTTTTGATAATCTATTTGCTCATCAGATGGAGGGCATTATTGCAAAATAGATTTTTTATAAAACACCTCAATAAACATTATTAACAAATTGATGTTACCATTAAAGTTGTTGTGAGGGCTAATTCACATAACAAATTATACAAATCTCTCTTCTTCTTTTTTGGTGTTGAGTTAGTTGTAATTAGGAGGGTTAATGATAAATATGATAATATTATTATCATCATTGTGTGAATTAAGTTAGTTATTTGACAAACTAGCTATGAGTGAGTGAAAGAGAGAGAGAGAGAGAGAGAGAGAATTCATCCTTGTAATTAGAATCTTGTAATATCAATAGTTTTTTGATATATGGTTAAATTCAATTATCTTAATTTTAATTCATTGATAATCTTGATGTTTGAAATGTAGTTCATGACTACTTACCAATCTTATATTCTAGCGATGATCATTATAGAGATTTGGGATTTAAGGCTAATTATAAGTAGGATGAGGTTGGTCCGTGCTTTTCTTCTTTTCTTTTAATTTTAAACATGGTGTGTGTATGTGTGTGTGTTGTCTTCTTTATTGTTGTTCAAGGATTTATAAAATTTTATTTTTATTTATGTGTAGAGATGAGGAGTATAGAGGGCAAAGTGTAATTTTTTAAGTTAAGTTATGTGCATTGCTTTGTCCTTTCTGTATAGAATGATGAAAATAAAAAAAAGTTCATTAAGTGTAGAATTTATATATTATTGGTGGAAGAAAATGCATATATTTTTAACAAAAATCTTTTCATATTTAATACTTCATAAATCATAATTATTTAGTTACTATTATAAATTATATTATCTAACAAGTGGATGTCCTCGAGTTATAAGAGTCAGCTTCAATAATATGATTATTGAATTATTTATGATTATAATTAGAATGTTGAATATTAAGTTAATTGTATTAAGTTAATTATACAATGTTGAACTATATATTTATATACATGACTTAAATATTAATTTTTCGAATAAAACATTTATTGTGTTGAATTTTCTCTTTATTCATGTTCTTCAATAATAGCGGTGACATTAGAGTATGTTGGAGTTAGATTTTGCTCCATCAACTTGAAATATTTAAATCGATTTCTCATTTTCACCTTCATTCTAGTCAAATAAACTCAAATGAAGGATTTTCTCAACCTAACATTACTTGATCTAAGTTGTATTTCTTTTAAAATCAATTTTATAAAAATAAAATATAAGTTTAAGAAAAAAATTACATTTTATTTATGAATCATGAGACCATAAAATATAATCTAAACATTAAATCCACACATAATACCATAAAAATCCTCCATGAATTATAAGATAAAAATTCCATACATTAAATTAAAAGATAAAATCTAAACTTCATATAAAAAAAAAGGTTAAGAAATTAGGTCAAGGCAAGGCAATTGAGGTTCAAACTAAATTGGATTTTACTCATCTTGGATTTGACCTAGTTAAACCGAATAACAATCCAAATTAACCAGGTTAAATGATATGGGGAACTTAATGGATTGAGCAAAATTCGCATTCTTATTCAAAAGTTTAGTTAATTTTTTCTTTTCATATACACATAAATAAAAAAAAAACAAATATAAAAGCTTTTACATCTCTAAAATCTAGGATAATTATTATAAACCTCTTATAGTTTAATTATTTTCCACTTTGTCTCCCTTCTTTCAAAAATTATATTTTACGTCCTTGATCAATTTAAAAATTAAAATAAGATAAAAAGATAAATTTATCCTCTTATATAATATAACACAAACACATAAATGACATGTTGATTCCTCCCATTTCCTCTTTTCCTCTTTTCTTTCAATAGTTAAAATTTATATCAATGAAATTGACAAAATTAAACAATAAAACATAAAATCCAAATCCAAATTGCTTTTTTTGGTGTAAATAACAAATCCTAATATGGTTTTTCTTTAGATGCTGAGAAGATCAAGTCTTTGACCCATGGCTAGATAAAGAAACCAAGGATTAAAGCCTTCTTATTAATAATTAGGGGTGGGGGTGTTTTTTGATAGGGGTGTTTTTGTGTATATGATTTGCAGGATTTTGTGACTCACAAGTTTTTATTTTAATACGAATACAAACAGAATTAAAATTGCAGTGATTTTTCTTATATTATATTATTGGGGAACTTTTTGTTTGTGTAGTAATGCGACCATCGATAAACTTTGCTAGCCCATGATAGTCTTTTGTTACTTTATATTGTCATTTTCCCTTTTTTAATTTTTTTCATTTTTTAGATTTTCAAGTTCATCAATGAAATGTTAAAAAGTTTTGTCATTTTTTAGGCTAATCAAAGAGTTGTTGCAACATAAGAGACATCTCATAACTATCCTTAATTTCACCCTTCCAAGTGTTCAAGATAAACATTAATATCCATCTTCAATATGAGCATTCTTTCCTCCATAATAAAAATGAACATAAAATAATATGCATATCTAGTTTATCAATGCATTATTGTTTTTTTTTTAAATCAAACTTTTTGTAAAGGTAATTTTCAGTTTTTCTTTCAATTTCTTTGTATTCTCTATATGCCATACTAATATGACAAATTAACAACCATCAATGAAATGGAGAAAAAGATATATATTGATAAAAAGAGAGATCTAATTAAAGACATCATAGTAATAGTCATGTGAGATTGGTTGGAGTACAAAGTGGTTAAGTTGGTGTTGTAGAGAAATTATTTGATGAAATGCTTGAAAGAGATGTCATGATGAAAAGAGTGTTTTTTTTTTAATTTTATGATTTTAACATACAAGGGTTTTTTAATCATTTAATGGAATATAATAGAAGTTTTATAAATAATATAACATTTTATTTTATTTTTTTAATGCGCCAGAGTTAGGATGTAAAATTTGATAAACTTATAAACTTTATTATATTTTGTCTAACCACCTAGTATAATCTACTAGAGCAATATTTGGCCATAATAAGATATTATTTTTATAAACATTTAAATTTATATGATCATTTTAAAGAGGGATTCTTTCTATTTCAATGTCTGAGAAAAAACAAAAATCTTTCCTATTCTAATGCATATTTGTGTAGAATAGGCCAAAACAATCTCTCTCTTTTTTGCTCTTTTTTACTTTGCTTTGAATGGCACTCATAGAAGACCATTTAACATGAGGAAGATAATTCTTGAAATAATAGTAGTGGACTAGAAAGGCTAATTTTGGAGCAAAACTTGAAGTTACTATTTTAATCTTAGAAAGAAAAGATATTATTTAAGGTTCATGATTGAATATTTATAAAAAAATCTTTCAGGTTCTCACAGAATTTAAAGATTTTGTGAGAAAAATGACGAATTATATCCAATTTAAGAAACCTAAGCATCGCACCTAAAAACTAGAGCATATATGGTTTTAAATTAAAATAAATAGCTAAAGTGTTTGACATGTTCTAAAATATGATTGACTAATTTTAGACAAATAATATTATTTTTCATGTCATAGTTGATTGATTTGATCGATCAATTTTCAGTATAAGTGTGATGATATTAATATTTGTTAATTTAAGAAATAAAGCAATATTTTAAATATACATGTGTCAAACATAGAAAATTATTATTAATTACTACAAAGGAAAGGAAGGTATCTAAAATTAATTATAATTTAGAAGAATTGAGTACATTGAAAGAGTCTTAGATCAACCAAAAATATTGAAAAAGCAATCGACCAATTGACCAAGCGACAATAAATCACAATTAATGAGAAGAAGGAATTAGTAGAGTTTAACTCATTTATAATTATAGAGATACAATGTTATTTACAGTAAAAATTTTTAATAAAATAACTAATTAGAAGTTATACATTAAACTAAAATTCATGTGTTTATCAGTAAAATATAAATTTATCTTATATTAGGATTTGATTTATATATGTAAATAACATTAAAACTCTATATTATAAATAAGACTAAACGGTAAACAATGATTAATCTCACAAATTCAACTTTTTGTAAATTTTACTGCTTT
>NW_011500352.1:0-24731 GCF_000495115.2 Populus euphratica
TGAAAAAAAATCAAATGACCACTACCACTAACCCGATTACCATAAGCTGTTACATGTAACTCTAAATAAAAGAGTACATAACGACTCATCTAGAAAGACGATGGAAGGTTAGTTACGTCCACCTAGTGGTATTACACATGCCACTTAAATTCATGCGTATACTACGCATGTGTTGGGGCGTGTTGAACACTTTTCAACAACTTTAAGTATTAAAAAATTAAAAAAAATATAAAAATATAAAAATTATCTCTTATAACCCTGATAATTACACAAAATACCGATATGAAAGGATACAAATACCCTCAAATGTTAAGTTTTTTTTTTGTTTCTCTCAATATTAAAGATATAATTGTATTTTAATATATACCTTAAAATACTCTTATTCAACATCATAATAATTTTTTGATTCTGCAGGCAAATATGTATTTTAATATTAAGAAACTTATGCAAAGTTCAAAAATTATTGGTTGATAGTTTTATATTTTGTTGATTTTGGAGGAAAAAACGGAACAAAAAATATCAACACCCCATCCAGGAGGCTTAAAGTTTTTAGATCAAAGAGCACAAAGGTAAAAAAAATTTATATAACTATAACCCAATACATATTTTGTGTTGGAGATTGCGGTACAACACGTCATTTAGTTTCTTAGATAATAGATAAGTTATTTAGAAATACGAAAATATCAAAACCCCCTGCCATTATGAGTCATGCCATCGTACTTTGTTGATTGTGATTTAGGTAAGATCTTAATGAATTTCCTAATTTTGACATGAATGATCATATCTTTTTGATAAAATATAAAAAAATAAGTTTTATTTTAATATGCACAAACTAGCATAAGAACGAAACTTGAATACTAATTAGTTCATGAAAATATTATTACTATATTTTTTCCTTGAAAATATAATCTTGGCTAGTGGAACATTGTATACTGCAAACATTTAAACCATGTTTCCTTTTCTTTCCTTTTATATATACATATATATTGTAAAAGACCTCATGTTACTATTTTCATGAAGATCAGTAACCTCCCTGGATTACACTTTGAAGAAACTGGAAGTATTGCTTCAAATTCTTTTATTACAATGAACCAAAAAAACAATATACATTTTTCTTAGATGTTACTAATTACCCTTTCGTCATTCGAAAGATCCCTTAAAATAATTATTCCTATAATCCTACAATTATTATAGGAATTCCTATATATATTATTAAATATGGTGATAATAATAATTTTTTAAAGTATTTTTATTTGGAAATGTATTAAAATAATATTTTTAATTTTTATATTTTTATATTTTATTTTTCATATTAATGTATCAAAATAATTTAAAAATAATTTATTATTATTATTATTATTAAAATTTTATATTTGAGATCGGGGCATCAAAACAATAAAAAAAATAATTTAAAATAATTTCTATTTGAAAATTTAGGAAAAGCATGGCCAGCCGAGGAGCACTATAGAAATTTCACGGAAATATGCGTACGAGAAGCTGTGCTTGTGTGTACGTGTTTAAAATAACCATTGATGCACCAACCTTCGATTGAAACGTCCAGCTACTCTTCAAAGCATAGAGTGTTATTGCCATTAGTGTCATCCAATGCTATGACCTCATCATCAGGATCAGGTGAGGAAGATAACCCAACTGTACAAACAGTTCTCAAGCTTTACGTTGCAATCAAGAACAAAAACATCTGATTGTCTGATATAATTGGCGATGAATGCCATGTGTCTGCAATTTCTCTTTTTTTTTTTCCAACCCTACCAAGGAAAAAAGGTGCCAATTAATTAAAATTTTAATTTGCTAATTTTACTTTCTATTGTGACTACCAAAAATTATTTTTAGTTTGATTTAGTTTTTATTAAAAAGAACTGAAATTGGTTTAAATTGACCAGTTTTGATTCTATTCAGTTATTTTAAAACAATAACTAGTTTTTTCTTATTTGTCTCAGTTTTTCTAATTTGACTTGGTTTTTCTCGGTATGGCTCTATTTTTTAGGTTTGGCTTTGTTTTTTAATTTTTGTTCGGTTTTTTTTATTTATTTCAAACTTATAAAACTAAACCGAATCAGTTGGTTTGTTAAAATTTTTAATAGTTTTCATCAATTTTTTTCACGGTTCGGTTTTCTCGGTTATTTTTATCTAATTTTCTTGGTTTATCATGTTTTTTAGTTTTTTTGCCCATCCCTGGTGTATGTATATATTTGCAATATTCCAAAAAAATTCAAGTTATCTAGAAATGAGGGTTATGTCTTGGATAATTGGTTATCTCTTAGTTTTGACAATTTAATCCAAAATTTAGTTGTGTAAAAAACAAAAAAAAAATGATCCTTCCTTTTGTTAAGCCTAAGGGATGATGGAGGGTTTTTTGGACCCTTAAATTTGGTTTTATTATTAGTCATTTAAGTTTTTGTGATATTTATACACGAAGTTTGTAAAAGTACCTGGTACAACAATTCTTTGGAAATTTTTTTTGTATGGGAAGTGAGGTGAAAATCCTAGTTAATATACCAAAGAGCCTGTGTATATGTGTATGCCCTATGTTTGAAAAAACAATCTCTAAATATGTAGAGGTGAACCATGAAGGAACCTATACTTAAAAAAAAAAATTAGGAAGATAAAATGAAACCATTGAGGAATCTATATTTAGAAAAAATTTTCTAATAAGTGGAGAAACCCCAAGGAGAGTGTGCCTACATTTAAAAAAAAAAAAACAAGAATTAAGAGGCTGAGAGAAATCCTTGAAGAATAGAGCCCATGCTTAGAAAATTTACAATGAACTGAGAAGAACCCACGAATAATGAGTCTATACTTATAAAATATTTTAAGAGGTTAAAGGAAACAAATCTTTATGGACTCCCACACTTAGAAAATTTTTAGGGGGCAGAGGAAAACCTATGGTGAGTGGTGTTATTGCACTAAAAAGATCAAATAAATGCCTTGCTTGAAGAATTATTGTATTTTTTTAGACTTGTGATCTCCGTGGAGATGACATGGGACGTGAGAACCCTTCTACTGGATTGGGGAGGGAGCAAACTTGAAAGTTAGAGATTTGATATAATCCATGGAGATAACATGAGGTTTGGGAGCCAATCTGTAGAGTTATGGTAGTTCTCTAGGTTCTACTTAGCCATGGTGCTATATATTTAGCCATAGGATAGGGTTATGTTGTTTTTTTGAGATTGATCATCTCAAGCTGTTATGAAGGATTGAGTTATCGCATGAAAGAAAACTCCTTCCAATAAGGTTATGCAATCACATTAGGAGAGACCTTTCAAAAAAAAAAGTGCAATCGCATTAAGGAGAATCCTTTCTAAAAAGATTGTGTAAGAGTTCAAAAATTTTCATTAAAGATATATAAACAAAAACTAAATGTTAGAGAGATAATTATTTTAATTTAAAAATAAATTGATTTCCTATAAAAAATAATATATATTATGGGGTGATTTGTTGGACTCTAAAGAGCTCTTTGATCTGCCTTAAAAAGTGATGCTATTATATTAAGGAGACATGTTGTTAATCCCTTTTAAGGATGGAAATGTTGTGAGTGCTAAGATTTGTTAAGGTGACCAAACTTTTTATTTTTTATTTTTTATTTTTGAGTGACCAACACAATTTAGTTGGTGGGTTGCACTTGGTTGATAAACAATTGGAAGTCTGAATGGCAAAAAAGTACTCGTGGTAATGACTAGATTCATCAAGTGTTCTAGCCTAAGTGTATCGTGATTATGTGTCATAGAAAGACTAGAAAATATTATTAATAAGAAACTGATAATTTTTAATCAATTCCCTACAAACATTGCCAATAGCAACGACAAAAAAAAATCCAAATAGCTTAGGAGTAAGGCTTATAACTTGGATAATTAGTTAATTTCTTGATTTTGATAATTTTCTATTTTTTCTAGCTAAGGTAGCTTGAGACAGGTGCTTGATATCTATAAAAAGTCTTATGGTGTGAATTTAAAGATCCTTTGATGATTAAATTAATAATTTTTTGAGAAAAAATACAATAATATTATAAAGAGATACTTTGAAAATAAATATGTAACAAAAAATGAAGATTTTAAATCTTTTTATTTAAAGAATTTATAGTTTATTTATAACTAATAAGTTTTTTTTTTTTATAAAAAGAAGGGATCACTAAAGTGTAATATTGTTATAATAGTATTAAATAGAAAAAATATCCCTTATATATGTATTAATGAGGAAAAATATTCATAAAATATATATTAATGTTAATAGAAAAATGGCTAGCCCTTAAAGAATTTCTAAAGATTATCTTTTACATAATATTAATATTAATAAAAATATAACAAATTATTGAAGGATTTTTATATATATAAAAGACGTAGAAAGGATTTAAATTATATATATATATATATATATATATAATTAATGTGCGTTATCCCTTTTATTATTTTGAAGTAGGTGTTGGATTTATTCAAAATTCTTATCAAATTCTTGGGAAATAAATTTGAATCTGTAGTGCTAGCTTGCATGATGGATTGAATGTTGGTGTAGCATGGAGATTAAGTATGTCACTATCCTAAATCAGGGACGAAGCCAATCTTTGTTTTAAGAGATTAAGATTAGAAGATTTTTTCCGGGAGAGCCAAAACTTAAATTGAAAATTTCAAATGGTTCGGGGGAGTCAGAATTTTTTTTTAATTTTTTTTTTTCATAGCCCGGGCCTAGCCCCGGCCAGCCACTCCTGTTTAAATCTCACTTTTTTGGGAAAACATCATTAACATCCCTAAACGATTAACTCTTTCTCAATTTCATCCCAAACCAAATAATTTTATCAATTTCATCCAAAACCTTTTAAAAATTAGGCAATGCCTCCTTCATTGTCAAAATACGTGCAAGAAACACCTGATAATTCTTGTATGGGAGGAAATGTTGTTTAATTTTGAATAGGTTTTTGATGAAATGACTTGTGGAGGGGATAAGGTACACAACCACCTAGAGCAAGTTAATTATGTGGGCATTGCCCTCTCTTGATAATGAAATTTGCGCACTATTTAATAGTTGCAAGGATGCTTTTCTCACCATATTTTTATGTTGGTTTATTTATTTTATAGACCGAAGCAAAACAATTTAATTGATGAATTTGACATTTTTTTGTATATTTACAAGTTTATAAATCTTTTATATCACACAACTAGTCTTTTCAATAATATTGGGATAGAAACCATCTAGGTGGTGACCAAGTGGTAAGGACTTGGAATCAAGGGGTTTGCTCCTTCTGTGGTCTCAGGTTCGAGTCCTTGGTTACTCATATGATGGCCACTGGAGGCTTACATGGTCGTTAACTTCAGGGCCCGTGGGATTAGTCGTGGTGCGCGCAAGCTGGCCCGGATACCCACGTTAATCTAAAAAAAAAAAATAATATTGGGATAGAAGAGACGATATATCACTTTTAAAAGGATAAAAATTCATTTTAAAACATATCTCAATACATGTATTTTCAATAAAACATATTTATATTTTTTCTTATGCGTCTCTTTTGTCTTAGAATACTAACGAGACAAGACCTGGTTTTTGAATTTTCTTTCTTATCATGACATTGTTTCTGGAATGTGGAGATGTTTACGTAACCACTTCTTCCTGTTGAGCCATTTAGACGGGTAAATAGGAATCCCAGAATTCTTCTTTACTGAATTAATTTGGTATAAATCAGAAATCACGAACACGACTCCATGATAGACACCTTTTGCTTTCTTTTGCAGAAAATGATGGGGTATGCGAAGAGCATTTATAGACAAGATGAGCTCCTGCGAATTGTCCAGAACATAAGGTGAAGAAAGCTGTGTGTTTGCTTCAAATTTTGTGGCCATCATCTTGGCCCTCTCAATGACAGGGATGCATCAGGCCAAGATAAAACAATATAAGATGCAATCACAGCATCTCGTGTTCAGCTGGTATACCATTTGATTTGTGAAAAGAGATGCTTGAAAATCATGTAAAGAAGCCTGTGTTATTTGAGACATGCATTCAAGTAATGCAGGAACAGGGGATGGTCAAAATGCTTTACAGAGTTGCTTTAAAGCCATATTTTATCCATTAATTTAATAGACAAGGGAATGTCCATGGTCTAATGAATATAAAAAAGATATGTTTCTTGATTGTGGAGGATAATTCCATGTGGAAATGAAAGAGGAAGCATGGCTGCTTACATGAAGGCCCCAGATGTCAATATGATTCCATAGAACCATATTAAGTTAAATAGTTTAACTAAATAATTAATCTTTATTTATTGAGAGTTTTTATATGGAAGGGGATGTTGGGTGTCAGCTGCCAACCATCCATGCGTGTTTGAGTTGTGGCACTTTATTTTAAAAATATTTTTGAAAAAAATATTTTTTATTTTAAATTAATATATTTTTTATGTTTTTAAATTATATTAATGTGCTGATTTTAAAAATATTTTTTTTTAAAATAAAAATATTATTAACATATTTTTTAATAATTTTTTTTTAAAAATAACAACAATCATATTTCAAAACAAGTTAGGATTAAAATATTTTTTTTATGTGGTTTAATTTAATTTCTTTTTATTAATATTGATAAGCACCCATTACGTGATATAATTTTTTATTTTAAAAGCTTTATTTGGAGTGTAAAAATTTAATTTAATACGTGAAATTAAATTAAAATATTCTATGTATTAAATTAAAAAAAGAATGATATGGGTCCAAGTCTAATAATTTTAATGTATTTTTCTATGTGTATTTAAGCCAAATAATATTAGAGATTTTTTTACTGAATAATAAAATAAATTATTATTATTATTGTGGAGTTACATTTTAAAATTATCAATAGCAAATTTATATCTTTTTCGTTTTCAAGATTTTATCTTTTGCTTTCAATTAAAGATTACATTTTTATATTTTTTTTTACCCATTTGGGTTTTTGATTGAGATTTGACAAATAGACATTTATTAGCATGGTCCACTACACATTCAGTATAAATTAAACCCAACAAATTACCTCAGGGTCTATTAACATGCTCAAAACCCATTTGGTTTTTTCGTTAAAATAATATAATCTTAATTCTATTTTTTAAATAAAATAATATTATTTTGAGTTAATGTAAATTAATCAGACGCAGGTCTTGGACAGTATCATAGCTCAGACCAGTTTTAATGACTTTGGTTCGAGCTTGAATCGACTATTATTTAAAAAATCCAGCCATCCAACCCGAAAAAAAAAAAAAGAATTGAAGTACCCGAAAATTCTCAATTAATTTAATTTGGTTGCCGTATACACGTTAGCGATTGCAAACGTCTACCACACTGTCTCCCCCCCTCCCTCCCTTTATACCTCTCTCTCTCTCTCTCTCTCTCTCTGCCCTTTTCTTTTCGATTCTCGTAAGAAGCTCGCATTCAATTTGTCTCAGTTTCTTTGATCAATCACCCAATTCCCGTTCCTCTCTTTAAAAAAAGTCTCAAACTTCGTGGGTTTCGCTCGATTCTGATCTCCAGGTTCAACTCTCAAGATTTTGGCATTCTTTTCGAATTCTTCTGAATTTTCAGCATCATTGATCATTTTCTGAAATGGGTTTTGGAGATTTTTGGATTCTTCATTGAATCTGATGAAAAGGGTCTATTTTTAGGACATTTTGAGCATTTTCTCTTAGCTTAGCTTGTTTGGGAATCTGGGTTTTTATGTTCATTTAGAGGAATAGGCATATCAGAGGTTTTTGGGATTTTTCTCTTTTCATAGTTTAGTATTTTAGAAAGTTTTAAGCTTGTTCTGGGCTCTTATGCTGATTTAGAGACATGGGAGGTTTTTGGGTTTTATAGAGTTTTTGTTTTGTTCTTGCATTGGAGGTTGTTGGGTGGTATTAAGATGAAGAGGTTAAAGATTGAACCTTCTAGTACTAGGAGGTGCAAGCTGTCGCATATGTTTTTGGGTGTAGGAGCAATATACTTGGTTTTTTTAGCATTCAAGTTTCCACATTTTTTAGAGATTGCATCAATGTTGAGTGTGGATGATAGTTATGCTGGATTGGATTCGTCATCGATGGTAAAAGATGTTGAAGACTCCGATTTAAGCAAACCATCTTTTAGTTCTGTTTATAAGGATGCTTTCCACCGGAAATTAGAGGATAATCAAAACCAGAATGCTCCGATGATGCCCAGTAAGGAACCTTTGGAAGATGAAAAGGGAGGGTCTAAAACTATAAAGCCACTTCAATATCGTTATGGAAGAATAACAGGAGAAATTATGAGGCGAAGGAATGCAACTATGAAATTATCATCACTTGAGAGGATGACAGATGAAGCATGGCGGCTTGGGTTGAAGGCATGGGAAGAAGTGGAAAAGTATGATGGAGAGGAGATTGGACAGAGTTTGTTATATGAGGGGAAGATTGAGTCTTGTCCTTTGTGGGTATCTATGAGTGGAGAGGAGTTGGCTGGAGGGGATAAGATGATGTTTCTACCATGTGGTTTAGCTGCTGGGTCTTCTATAACCATTGTGGGAACACCCCATCATGCACACCAGGAGTATGTGCCCCAGCTTGCAAGGTTGAGGAATGGTAATGGTATTGTTATGGTTTCACAGTTCATGATTGAGCTTCAGGGTTTAAAGTCAGTGGAGGGAGAGGATCCACCAAAAATTCTACATTTAAATCCTCGATTGAGAGGAGATTGGAGTCAGCATCCAGTCATTGAGCATAATACCTGCTATAGGATGCAATGGGGGACAGCTCAAAGGTGCGATGGTTTGCCATCCAAGAAAGATGAGGATATGCTGGGTAAGATTTAACTTGTTTCTTAATTGTGTTAATTAACTTGTTTTCCTTGTTTGCTTATGTATGTTAAGTCAAATGCAACTTGGAAAGATAATTATTGAGTGTATACATGTATTAAAGGAAGAATTTATTTTCTCCTTTTCATGGGTGCCAAAACCACAAATAGCATTCCCCATTATATTCTGGAAATTAAGTAGATGTAAAGAATTTTCCCAAGTTGGATTTAAATTCACCTTGTGACGGGCTGGGGGCAACGAAGCATGGCTTCACATATAAGCATTGAAGAATTCAAGAAATGACTTGAGGTATTTGAATGAGGCTCAAGTCCCAGGAATTGATGTTTTAAAGTTATGCATATTCTCTAGACACTTTTCTTCACACCAGCTGGTGTGTGAGGTGAGAGAGATATAGTTGTTTTTTTTATACAATTCAATTAGAAATAGGGACTAAAGCTAAAACTACTTATGGCACTCTATTCTAAACAATTAAATTGTAAGTTTTTCTAATTTATATGTTTGACAGTTGATGAACATGTGAGGTGTGAGAAATGGATGCGGGATGATAATGTAGATTCAAAAGAGTCCAAGACAGCCTCATGGTTCAAGAGATTTATAGGGCGTGAACAGAAACCTGAAGTAACATGGCCATTTCCTTTTGTGGAGGGCGGATTGTTTATCCTGACCTTGCATGCTGGTGTTGATGGATACCATATTACTGTTGGGGGGCGGCATGTGACCTCATTTCCATATCGTCCGGTATGTTGATATAGATGAGAAAAAAAGTGATTGTTATACCCTATGACAGTTTTTTCTTGATTCTCTAACTCAAATGGTGAACCTTGGCCTTCTGGATTTGGGACAGATATCTGCACATCTGATGCTCAATGGTCTTTCTAGTGGTTCCATCCACTCACTATGGAAAAACAGTACTTTGAAATTGTTTGTGTGATTTGCATTTTTTTCTATGAATATTTCCATGCACTAAGCTTATCACTGTTTGCCATCATTTTAAGTCTGTGATTCCTTTTCTTGACCCTTTGCTTTCTACTGGATTTCGTTGGTGGTCTATCTGTAGATTTTTGAGGTTCCTGTTCTTAACAGTCATGTTCGTTACAGTGGTATTATGTTTTGTTTAAGTACATATTCAAACAGAGTTCAATTCTTTTCTATTAAAATTAAACTCAAAATACTTTCCTAAAATTTTTTCTGTGCCTTTAGGGATTTACCCTTGAAGATGCAACAGGATTAGCAATCAAAGGAGACGTAGATGTTCATTCAGTTTTTGCAACTTCTCTTCCCAGCTCTCATCCAAGCTTCTCTCCTCAGCGAGTATTGGAAATGTCAGAGAAGTGGAAAGCTCATCCTTTACCAAAGAGTCCCATTCGACTTTTTATTGGGATCCTATCAGCTACAAATCACTTTGCGGAACGCATGGCAGTTAGAAAAACTTGGATGCAATCATCTGTAATCAAGTCTTCAAATGTAGTTGCTCGTTTCTTTGTTGCACTGGTAAGATCTTCACATTGATTTATTTATTTTGAAGGAGTGTTTAACTGTATCAACAGTCACTTAATTATTCCATGATTTCAGAAAGATTCCTCAACCATCAAATTTTCTAATTTATTATTTCAACTTCAAAAGTGGAGTGCGCGGTCTTTTTATCCAATTTCTGTTTCTGCTTGCTAACATTTTTTTTTTAAATATCATTCAAAAAGTAAATTAAAAAAAATACACATGCTAGTAGTTGTTTGGCTGCATCAGAAAAAAGTTATTGGAAAGTTGGGATTCAAGCACCGCATTAAAATCTCAAAGAAAATTGAAATTGCACTAATAGATTTTGAAATTGAGCAATAGTTGAGGGACCACTGACACATTTAGCAGCCTTACCCCCCCTTTTCCTCACTGATGATTAAAGCACTCAAAATAACTTTACAAGTCAAGAGAACTTGGATGCTAGGATCAATCTCTATTGTTACCCTTCAACCTCTGCAGATGGAGCCACAGGCTAGGGCAGTGTTGGTTAAAGTCTTAGGTTAAAATTTTGCCTTGCAAAGAAACTTTGTGTGGTGACACTCACATGAATACCCTTGATATACAGCATATGCATGTGAGGTTTGCTCAATTTATGCACCCTTTCTATTTTTTTTTTGGAGGAAATGCTTTGGAGTATTCTTATTCCTTCTTATCCCAAAATTATGATCCATTATTCCCTGATTTATGTCCATGGTCAAAAGTTAAGAGGGGTGGTTATTCTGCAAGTTGTCATTTTGCCTTTCTATCAAGTACATATTATGTGTTTAGGGCTCATTGTGCATAAGTGAGCCTGTATGTGCGTCTCAGTTGTTGTATTATTTTATCATCTTAATGTAATATGGTGCATTCTATAAGATGTTCTGTTGCTTTGGAACAGAGGAAGTGGCATTATGTTTTTTTACTATTCATTTTTCTTTTTTGCCATTCTTCTTAGCTACCATTTTTATAACATTCACACTCTAATTTATCTTTGTACTCATTTACGAAATCACAGAATCCAAGGAAGGAGGTGAATGCAGTGCTAAAAAGAGAGGCAGCCTACTTTGGTGATATTGTGATTTTGCCATTTATGGATCGCTATGAGCTTGTGGTTCTCAAAACTATTGCTATTTGTGAGTTTGGGGTAAGTCTATACTTTAATCATTGGTCATCTTTCATTGAATCTTTTAAATAGGATATCTGTGACTGTGTACTTAATGATATCTCCTGAATCTAGTTGTTTTGGTATCTCTGAATATGCTGAATACAGGTTCAGAATGTCTCAGCTGCATACATAATGAAATGTGATGATGATACATTTGTTAGGGTGGACACAGTCTTGAAAGAAATTGATCGTACCTCTCCCAACAAGTCTCTTTATATGGGCAATCTCAATCTCTTACATCGTCCTCTAAGAAATGGAAAATGGGCAGTTACTTTTGAGGTATGTAAGTTTTAATGCATTTGTGGGAATTCTGATTTAGTAAAATCCCTTGCAACACTGTCTTCGCTCTTATTAATTCAATTGTCTTGTTCCCTTTTCTCTTAAAATAGCATACAAAAAGGAAAAAAAATAAAATAAGAAAGGCTGGGTAAAAGGAATAATAGGGCAATTATTAGAATCTCTACAAAATATACATCTCAGCAATCTCTCCTGGAATCACATAAGTCACCTGGGGTTGGCCTGAACATCATGAAAAGAAGCTGAAAAAGTTTTAATTGTTTATCAAGCTGTAGCACCATTCTCTGTTGCACTAGAAGCAACGTTGGTGATACTGGTCATGGAACTTTTGCATTATCCGAATGAGGTGCCTCTTCCCACAGTACTTGCAAGAGTTGCGTAACTGTCTTCCTTTTTACCCCTTTCCCTTGTAATTTTTTTTACCGCATTTGATATTTCATGGAATGGAATGGATGTTGGTCAAGGAACTTGTTCAAGGCATAGAATGGCATAAGACAGCTTTGAGAAGGCTGTTTGTGCTTGTTGGCTCCCTATGATAAGGGTTTTCCCTTTGTTAGTTAAAGAATTAAAACATCATTCCTAACCTGCTATCAGAGTCATCATCCTTAAAGGTGCTGCTTTTTTGTGATTTTAGTTTTTAGGGACCGGGGGACCATTTTTTAGTTGAGCTCCTTTAATGAATCAGAAAGTCCTGAACATCTTACACATTCTAGTTCAAAATGGACAAGGAACTAATCTAGATATGGTTAGCTCTGTTGCTACACAAATGAATTCAAAATTTCAATTTCTCTCTCTTGATAAATAGAATCTGAATGATAAAATTGTTTTTCTATGTTCACTTCTTGGATTTGAAGGTTACTTGCCTAAATGTAACAGGAATGGCCTGAAGAAGTATATCCTCCTTACGCCAATGGACCTGGATATGTAATTTCTACTGATATTGCTAAATTTGTCATTGCTCAACATGGCAAACGAAGCCTCAGGGTTAGTGATATTTAATCTTATCTAATACCTCCCTCAGTTGAAGGATGCACTCTTTTCCCTCTCTGCCCCCCTTTCTGTTAGCATTTCTTTGACAACTACCTTTCCTATCAGCTTGTAGTTTGTACATGAAAATATTGTTAACCTCTCATTGCAGCTCTTTAAGATGGAAGATGTTAGCATGGGAATGTGGGTTGAACAATTTAACAGTTCCACCCCTGTTCAGTACTCCCACAATTGGAAATTCTGTCAATACGGATGCTTGGAGAACTATTATACTGCACATTACCAATCACCAAGGCAGATGATCTGTCTGTGGGACAAGTTGGCGAGAGGTCGGGCACAATGTTGCAGCTTTAGATGATAGATGTATTATCAGATGTCTCCAAGGATCCGTTAGATGATGGCAGCAGCTTTACTACCTTTTGTTCGTTTAAATGGGCTGTAGAGATGGCTGTTTTTTAATTTGCAGCCTTGATTTTGGAAGAACAGACTGTTTTCTTATTGTAATTGAAATGGCTTATAGCGAAGGCTAAAACATTTTGGCTTCAACTAAAAGCTGGAGAAATTGTATATACCCTATCTTTCTATGTCAAGTATCGATTCAGTTGATGCAGAAGTGAGAAAATCCGTTCAGCTTGTTACATTCGGATGTTGCAAATAGGTTCGCAAAGGTTCAAAGCGGATATCAGCAATGGAAAGTTCAACCCGGTATCATCAATATCCGATTGAAACTTCTACCCATTTTTTGAACCGAAATAATGGTAAATGGTAATTTCATTTTATTGAGACAAATGGGCCTATTACAATCCCAAAGGGCCCAATTTTATTCTTTCTAAGAAACAGCCCAAACATATTTGCTAGTCTACCTTTAATAAAGGGTTTAATGGCAACGTTTTGCCCTAAACCATTAGGATTGTGGCACTTTGAAGTTTGTATTTTTATTTGATCCATGTTTGTTCGTGTATAAATACCTGAAGAAGATTTTTGGTAAGGACAAGCACTGAAAGAAAAAAAAGATATATCGCCATAAAAAACGAACATTATCCTCTGTATTTATATTTCATTTCCCCAATCAATCTTGCTAACTTAAAAGCATTCTAGAATCTCCTACGCTACTAGCAGAACATTAAGAATCTCTAAGCCTAGTGCATGCTCACGAGGCCCGCTGAATCTACTATGAAGAAAGCAATCGAGGATTCCTCGAAGCTTATTTTTGGCTTCGTCAGTCCTTAATTTATTTATATGTTGTTAAATCTTAATTTATATCTTATATGTATCCCGTTTTGTCATTCCATTTGATTTTATCATTTTTATAGACCAAAAAAATCATTTTAAAAAAGACTCAGTTTTTAGTATATACTAATAAAAATTCAATCTAGTTTCATATATATTAGGTATGTTTTATAGAATTCGATAGACAAATTATCACATAAAATCATTCAAGAAATTGTACAAACTGAGAAATTAAGAGCAAGTAATATTAAGTAATTCGATAGCATTAGTTAATTACTTACACTGCTTATGGAGGCCAAGATGAGCCATAAGAACGGCCACCAAAGTGAGTAGCTCTCCTCCTCCTTGAAGTGCTCGAGCATGCTCTTTCCATCCACATTGAATCGCAGCATAAGTTAGCATCTCTACCAGAACTTCACTTATCATTTCCCATTGCTGTTCACTCTGCAGCAACTTCAATGAGTCGGCAAGCTTGACACCGTCAGATAGTGCTGACCCTTCCGAGTTTTGACCGATTTGCTTGCACTTTGGTTCGCCCAACTCTTTGGGTAGCATAAACGGCAAATCAATCCATAGATACATCATGTAACGAGATAAAGATCTGCTCATTTTACAATGAATTGAATCCTGGTCGCCGCAAGTATTAACAGCAATGTGCCATATGAGGAAGCTTTCATGAAAGTCTTTATTATGATCCACGGACCATCCAAATTTTTCATGGCAATCCTTACTTCTGAGGGCATGACAACCTTTCTCTTCCAATATCTTATATGGAGATAATGGGAAATTGCATCTTGAACGCATATCTAAGACACGTTTGAAGATCAATTCCTTTAAATCATCACCAACAATCTCCCAGCTCTGAATGTTGCCGGTTCTAAAGAGTTTTGGGAGGTGTTTACATGGGCTTTCTCTAGAATTTTTTGGCTCATATTGGGCTATAGATGCTTTCCACCTTTTGTTATTGCTAAAAAACGATAGCAACCGAGAAGAACAAATAACTCGACAAATAGAATCCGCCAGTGGCTGCCTTTGATCGCTAAGCCAAAGCATACCCCAATCTGAGAAAAGCATCAAAATAACCAAGTAGATCTCCAGAACAGTAGCTCCGACCAGCAACAAGTATGATACAATAATATCAATTTTGGAATAGGTATGCGAGTTTCTGGTCATTGATGAGAATGCTACTAATGCAGAGACAGAGGACAGAAAGGTGATGAAGCGGAGAATGATGCGTGGTCTCGGACAAATGGTTGTCATCACCTTGGTGAAAAGTACATCGAACATGAACCCCAACTCAACTTCTAACAATTTGAATGCTCCAGCAGCATCCTTGCTCTGCAAGATACCGTAGCTGATCCTATGAACAGGAAATGGAACGGTGTAATCAGCAAATAGTACCTTCAATGTTTGGAATAAGAAACAAGCTTCATGGAACTTTTTGGCCTCTGATAATATATTATTAACGCCCGAAATTTTATCAATGCCTTCTGTGCCCAAAATGTCATTAATGCGAGCCACGTTCTCTTCTCTGCTCAAAATTTTATCAACCTGATCCATGACCCCTTCTGTGCCCAACATTTCAACAATGCGCCTCGTGCCCAACATTTCAACAATGCCCTGTTCCGTGACAAAAATATCACTAGGGCCTCGTTGGGTGCTCCCTTCTATGCCCAACATTTGCTTAAGGTGATCTATGCCCAGTTCCGTGATCAAAATTTCATAAAGTTGAGGCAAAATATCATCCGACTTTTGGTGGCGCAAAATTTCCGGATATATTTGCCTTCGTACATGCATGCCTGCTTCGTTTGCTGAGTCCATCAACTTGCTGGAGCTTGCGAACCAGAGGACCCAAATCACTACATATATTAGCGGATCCTTGCTCCACCATGTTGGGAATTCCAACCGGTGATGTACTGATATTTGCTCATAGGAGGCCAAGCACACTGACACAATATTTAACGTGGTTCGGCAAAACCGCCTACATCCACGGGAGAAGCCATTGCATTATGTAGGGAGAGTACAAGATTTACAATAATAGAGGAGGAGGAATCATCCCCTCTTTGAGCAACTCTCAACCTCACTCTATTTCTCTCCTTTTGTGCTGCAATGGCAGCCCACTCTCTCCTACATTTCTCACCTCTTTGGCTCTACTTCCTCTCTCTCATTTTGCTCTCTCATATATGCCTCTATTTATAGGCATTCATGGAAGCTCTTCTTGGTTTGTTGTCAACATTGGTGGCTACCAACTCTAGCTCATTCAACAATGGTGGCCACCCACTCTATCTCATTCAACAATGGTGCCTACCAATAGTCAATGGTAAATGGTTGGTGCCTTACATGAAATGGCAACCAACCTAACAATCACCCCCTTTGCCATTCATGTGGGGCAACTGTCCTCTTGCTTCTTCAACACAAGCTTGCATCTTGCAGCTCTTCCAAGCTTTCCATTCTGGGAGCATCTTTGGCCAAGTTTATAGGTACTCGCCAAACTTTTCAATTATCAGAGTAACCAAAGCACACCTTTACACAAAATGATCACTGTAACCAGATGGTTTGCCACATCACATCTGAATAGTGTTAACGCTTGTCTCTGGAACAACATTCCCCTTCGAGCGTATCAACCATGCTCGGTCAGGAATGATTCATCAAGCCTCACATCAAGGCTTCTAACACCCCCTCAAATGGATATTTCAAGTGCGACAATCATCATCTGAGTATCTTAATATGATCACAAGCTCACCACTCTTCCAAGAGTTTACTCATCTAGGAGTTGCGTCTGCCCTCTGTTCCATCCTAGGGACCACGCCTTACTTCTCCATGAGTCTCCCACTCTTAGTCTCAAGAGTCTAGGTAGCTTTCCACCTTTAACCATGGGGGCAGCCCATAAAAGGTTGATCCATATCTGTCTTCATACTTTGAGTATTACAATGCCATTATCGAGCTCACCACCTTGACAAGAGTCAACTTGTTCCCGGAACCTGCGCATGTCCTCTGCTCCTTCATAGCAGTCGCGTCTTAATGCTCCACAAGTCATCCACTTATTGTCCAAGGCAAATGTCTTCTAGCTCATTGATCTTTAGCATGGGGGCAATATCCATGAAAGTCAATCCTGCATTTGTCTCCATACTCATCATAACCCTTTCATTTGCTATCCATCTGTCCACTCATACCTAGCCATCACATTGGCTCTGGGGCGTTCTGAACTGGGCTCCTTCCACAGCCCTCACACCTTCTCCTGAGGTGTCTCCGCTCATCGTCATGCGGCGGTCTGAACTTGGACTTATATAACGGTCCTCACACCTTCTCCTGAGGTGTCTCCGCCTGTTGTCATGAGATGGTCCAAACTTGGACTCATATCACGGTCCTCACACCTTCTCCTGAGGTGTCTCTACCTGTCTTCATGAGACGGTCTGAAATTGGACTTATATCATGGCCCATACACCTTCTGTCTGAGGTGTCTTTGTTCGTCATAAAGCAGTCACATCCTCCTTCATCGGGGATGTCTCTAGTGACTAAGATTCTCTATCACCATGTGGACTTGGGAGAGTTCATTGCCACTGATCACATAGAAAGAGAAAGTTGCGGTATACTCCTCGCAATCCTCCACCTCGATTTCTATGTTTGGAGCTTCTATGTCTTTCATCATTACACTTGACAGCTCCACCTACACCAACTCTCTTTGGTGTCTTCGCCTTTCATCATAGGCGGTCGCCTTTTATCACAGGCGTTTGCACCCCCTCAATTAGGTGCATCTGCAACAGCTCATCTTTCCATCCTTGCATGCATTGGAAAGGTCCTTGCTTGTTGCCTTTATCAAGAGCACAAGAGACTTCTTATTGTACAACTTTTTCATACAGTCTCTGCTCTGAGCTTCATCTGGGAACTCTTCTTTTCCTTGCACCTGTTGTCTCATTACAGTACCTCGTTGGATCCTCCAGGTACTCCTACACAATCTTCGTGTGCTCTCGTGCAATTTTGATTCTCCAGATTTCTCCCTATTCCTTGCTTATGTTTGACAGCAGCTCATCCTGTCACAACATCTATCCAAGTCAAAATAGGGTGCCAATCTTCATTTCTTTGATGTATTTCTCTACCATTATCAGGGTCTTCATTAATTCTCCCCTCGAGAAATTACAGTCACCGAATCTAACTTTCTTGGAGAAATCACCACTCCATCAGATCCTTGATCATACGGAACCCAACTGTTCCTTTGTGCCGTCATCCTGCTAGTCTTCAACAGTTTCATAACAAACTGTCACATATACGAAAATAGTACCGTATGGATAATCCTTCCACTAAGCAAGTTCCCAGGAAAGATTGGAGGGGTCACAATGGTCCCGCTTAAAACCCAATCTCCTAGCCAGAACTTCTTAGGCCATATCTATCCATCGTACTGTCTTTTCGTATATACAACCATTTGCTAGCTTTGTCGCGGCTTTCCTTTACAAGTGATCTGGGGTATCCTTGCTTTTTTACCTGATTTCTCAACATCTGGCGAGACTACCAGTGCTCAGATTCATCAAGATTGGTCTTCATCAAATTTCACTCTCCACCTCAAATTGTCCACATGATCGGGTGTTTAGAGTGTCCCAATTTTGCCTTCCCTCAAGGCAATTAAAATTCCCATATA
The DNA here is from genome assembly GCF_000495115.2 of Populus euphratica. Taxonomy (NCBI): domain Eukaryota; kingdom Viridiplantae; phylum Streptophyta; class Magnoliopsida; order Malpighiales; family Salicaceae; genus Populus; species Populus euphratica. The sequence goes on from NW_011500352.1 coordinate 18,588, forward strand.
ATAGTTCAACACATGTAATTGGGCAAACATGTGTGATTTCTTCTTCTTCAGCTCCATCGACCACCATGATGACCATCAGATGCCTCCTAATCGGGCAATCTCTCTTTAATAATTCATCATTGCCATTTCTGATCTCAATCTCAACGATCGGACCGTACCATTGCATCCGGAACGATCAAATTAGCTGGAAACAAGTCTGAAATCGTCCAAATCGCACTTCAGACGGCTACGATTTGATCAAAACAATTTTGGCCTGATAAACGGCCCAGATTCAATCTCAGAACCGGTTGCACATAGACTCCGCCACACAGGATCAAAATCCAGGGAGCTGACGTGGCTGTAATGACGTGTCATCCACGTAGGACATATAGGTCAACCAAATCTGACGTGGCAGTTTGACTGGTCAGAGTGCTGATGTGTCAGGTGACGTGTCTGATGACTGTGCAGAACTGCTGACATGCCTAATGACGTGGCAGTTTGACTGGTCAGAGTGCTGATGTGTCAGGTGACGTGTCTGATGACTGTGCAGAACTGCTGACATGCCTAATGACGTGGCAGTTTGACTGGCGTGGCAGTTTGACTGGCCAGAGTGCTGATGTGTCAGGCGACGTGTCTGATGACTGTGCATAACTACTAACGTGGACAGTCACCCCGCTGGAGCGTGCGACAGTTTTCGGCGTCCGATTTTGACGCGGTTTTCACCAGTGGCTTCGTCTCTTTCTCCTCTACACAATGGTATGGTCAAAATATAATTTTGACAACTTTCATTTTTGAGCAAAATCAAACACCACTTTAAACCGAAGGCTCTGATACCAATTGTTGGGAATTCCGACCGGTGATGTACTGATATTTGCTCATAGGAGGCCAAGCACACTGACACAATATTTAACGTGGTTCGGCAAAACCGCCTACATCCACGGGAGAAGCCATTGCATTATATAGGGAGAGTACAAGATTTACAATAATAGAGGAGGAGGAATAATCCCCTCTTTGAGCAACTCTCAACCTCACTCTATTTCTCTCCTTTTGTGCTGCAATGGCAGCCCACTCTCTCCTACATTTCTCACCTCTTTGGCTTTACTTCCTCTCTCTCATTTTGCTCTCTCATATATGCCTCTATTTATAGGCATTCATGGAAACTCTTCTTGGTTTGTTGTCAACATTGGTGGCTACCAACTCTAGCTCATTCAACAATGGTGGCCACCAACTCTATCTCATTCAACAATGGTGGCTACCAATAGTCAATGGTAAATGGTTGGTGCCTTACATGAAATGGCAACCAACCTAACACACCATGACCTCAACGAAACATAAAAAGCCACCGCTAGTTGGGTTAATAGCTGAAGCAAGTGCCTCGACCACAATTCGTTGTCCTCTACTGAATAGGCAGTAATAGTGTCAGGACCACCAAGGTGCACAAGGAGCATCGGGGCCCAAAATGCCGGGATGAAACTTGCATTTGAAGTGGTACCTTTGGATTCTGAACCCCCTTGGCTACGAGCAAGAATACCCAATGTAATAGTCGCAAACCAATCTGCTGACAAATATGCTAGCCAAACAAACATCCCGAACCAGATTCCGGCTGTATACTTTCGTCGACTGCCAGTGACGGTGAGGAAAATTTGCAGCGAGAGACTCAGCAAGATCATTGCTCGAAGCTCCCATCCGTTCCACAATTCGATAACACGTCCATAAAAATTATACAGATTCATCTTTGCTTTCCTTCAACAAGCCAGATATGAACTGTACTTAAAGATACATTAATCAATTAAACAGAATATTAATCACATAATGCATGAACAGTACACCAAATTATGCATTTATAACATCTTTCTAAGCAATTCGCATGAATCATCTTTATAAGCTCGGTGATGCATACGAATAGTTTTATATTATAATCTATATTCTCTAACGCATGCAACGACAACACCTATTTCTATCATAAATTTTATTTCAACTATTTGTATCAAACTTCCAAATATATTGTAATTACTATCAAAAGCAAAAGAAAAAAAGCTTTCTAACTTAGGTAGAGAGACTTTTACAGCCAAACGTACCTGAAGATTTTGAAAAATGCAGTTCTGAATCTTCTGATGGACTAATTTAATTATTACTGGTTGTGCAGCCAACTTGAGTTTTGTGTATTTTTTAGTCCTGGTTCCACAAAACTGTGCTTAATCTACATTAATGATGCTGCTAGAATATGAATTGGTACATGTACTTTACTTCCTATCATCAATATCAAAAGCTGTTCTCAAGAGAGAATAAAACACTTGCTCTCACTACAAAATAAAAGTACCAATGGAATAAAGTGCTCTTGCTTGTCACAGCTAAAACTTTTCAGAAGTTAAGAGTACTCATGAGCACATATTACTACCCATGCTCTCAAGAAAAGAAATCATGTGAACTTTTACGTTGCGATTATTCTTTAACATTATATTAGAGTTTTAATATGACCAAACACAGTTACAAGGCAATAAGTTTTTGTATTATCATCTAAATCAAGATGTTTATGTAATTAAGTTACTTCAGGGAATCATTTTGTTGGTAAGTGTTATGCTTCCACATTATCATAAAGGATTTGAGTTCTACGAAAGCCGATAAAAAAATAATTTCATATGCTTAAAACTTGGTCATCTGGTGTGAGAAAATCTTCAAAAGAATGCCCTCTGGGATTTATGTACCGACAAAATTAACCTTTTTATATATAATAACATAACAATCACAACCATGTTTTTGTTTTTGTTTTTTTTCCTTTTTTTTTTTTGCAGCCTTGATTTTGGAAGAACGGACTGTTTTCTTACTGTAATTGAAATGGCTTATTGCTAAGGCCAAAACATTTTGGCTTCAACTAAAAGCTGGTGAAATTGTATATACCCCATCTTTCTATGACAATATCGATTCAGTTGATGCAGAAGTCAGATAATTCGTTCAACTCATTACATTCTGCAATTGCAAACAGGTTTGAAAATGTTCAAGCAGATATCAACGATAGAAAGTTAAACTGGGAATCACCAATGTCTGGTTGAAAGTACTCTTAGACACAATTTGTCATTATTTTTGTATTGATGGCAAAAATTATTACGGATACGACGGATTGAGGTCTCCAATTAATTTTTTGAATTTTATCTCTTAATTATCATGTTTTGAGCAAATATTGTTCCTTCATTTGATTTTCTCATTTTCATTAACGAAACACGCTACAAGAAATACAATTTTTTGTATTTTGATTTGAAAATGTTCACATATGCAAATAAAATTAAATGCAATCTAGTTTTTAAAACAATTTCTTTTTAGTTTAGGAAGCCTTTTTAAAAATTTTCTTAAATATTTTGATGCACATGCATGAAAGTACAAAGACATTAAAACAATCATGGAAGAAAAATATTTGACGAGAGAAAAGGGCTAGAAGCTAGAAGCTAGAAGCTAGAATCCTAAATTCATAATTTATTATTCTAAGAATAAATCCTAATAATGTATATCTTCTAAAAAGGCTTAAAATGCTTTTTATGAGCTAGAAAACCAACTAAATTAGGTAATAATATACAGAAAATAATATAAAATTCAAATTAACATAAGAAATGTGAGAAAATCAAGGAAAATTGGTAAAATAAGATCTTGTGAGCTTAATTTCAAAAAATCTATATAAAAAATGAATCGATGAAGACAATTTTCATGAATTGGGTTTTGGAAATCTCCTATAAAAAAATCCAAGTCTAATCCAACAATTATAATCCTTTAATCTTAGATGCTATATTAGTTTGACACGACTAACTTCATTCTTGGATCTAGTTATGTTTCACTAATCGATAAAAAATATTTATTAGACCATCTATATAATTTGTTTGGAGCAAATCTCTACTTAATTGTGATAAATTTCTATATAACTTCTTATAATCTTGAATCTTTGTAAGTATAACTGTTAGGATACTGACATACAAACTTGACAAGACAAAAAGCAAGGAATAGGATAAAATAAAAAATGAGACACACAAAAATTTACATGGTTCACCTAATTAGGCTACGTCCACAGGCAAGTATAGAATCATTTTAGTAAGTAATGTGAGAATTACAACCTCTCTCAAATAATAAGAGAACAATTAAGAATCTCTTTATTACTAGGAGAAAACACCTCACTTACTCTTTCACAAATACCTCATAATTTTATGGGACTACTCTCTCTTCACTCTCTCTTTTTCTCTCTATCTTGGTGTGCATAATAAGCTTGGAGACATTGCCTATTTATAAGCAAGAGTGAAGGGACAAATGCCACAAATCATGACACCAATTATGCCACGTAATAAGCTTGGAGGCATTGCCTATTTATAGGCAAGAGTGAAGGGACAAATGCCACAAATCATAGCACCAATTATGCCACAAATTATGCCAATAACTCATCTCCACTCATACTCTATCAATTATGCCAACAACTCCACTCAATTTTATCTTCCATCAATTAATTAAGTGGTGGCTTTACATTCTTCCACTTGAAGTCTTTGATAATTTAATCAAGTCTTTACACTTGATCATCTGTGATTCTTTTATCCTTTTTATACTTGCCATCTTCATGTTGCTTATGTTTCTGCTAGGCCATAAGAGGATCTACACCATATATACTTATTAGTGTTGACCAGTTTAGTCAAAGCATCTGCTAGGTTTTTCTTTGTGTGAACTTTCTGAAAATCCACACTTTTATCTTCTACCACTTCGTGAACAAAGTGATATTGAACATCTATATGTTTTGTTCTTGAATGAAATGCTGGATTCCTTGCAATATGCAAGACACTTTGACTATCATAATATAAAAGAATATTCTCTTGTTTGTGCCCAAGCTCCTCCATAAGTTTCTTCATCCATATTGCTTCTTTACAAGCTTGTGTAGCTGCCATATACTCAGCTTTTGTTGTCGATAACACTACAATAGTCTGAAGTTTAGAGACCTAGCTCACAACTTCTCTTGTAATTATGAACACATAGCCTATAATGGATTTTCTTTTCTTAAGGTCACTAGTAAAATCTGAATCAACATAATCTTTGACAGTAAATTCTGATCCTTCATAACATAATGCGGCATCTGAGGTACCTTTGATGTATCCCAAGATCCTCTTAATAGTATTCCAATGCTCTTTACCAAGATTTGTCATGTATCAACTAGTTGCTTCCACTACTTGTGCAATGTCTGGTCTTATATATATCATGGCAAACATTAAACTTTCCACTGCTGATGCACACGGTACTTGAGACATCTCTATCCTCTCTACTTCATTGCTAGGAGACATACTTGAGAATAATTTGAAGTTAATAGTAAATGGGGTGAAAATTGGCTTACAATCTTGCATGCTGAGACGTCGCAAGATCTTCTTGAAATAATTCTTCTAAGAAAGACAAATCTTCCTCTTACTTCTATCTTGGTGAATTTGTATCCTTAGAATCTTGTTTACTAGTCCCAATTCCTTCATATCAAACTCCCTAGCCAACTGTGCCTTTAATTCTTGGATTCAATCTTTATTGGGGCCTATCACCAACATGTCATCCACGTACAACAATAGAATGATGAAAACATCATCTTCCTCAAACCTCTTGTAATACGTATAATAGTCTAAACTGAGTCTGTTGTACCTAAGACTAATTATAAAGGAATCAAATTTCTTGTCCAAAACCTTAGTGCCTGTTTGAGACCGTATAGAGATTTGTTCAACATGCAAACCAAGTTCTCCTTGCTTATTTTAGCAAAACCCTCTAGTTGGAGCATATAAATTTCTTCTTCAAGTTTTCCATGAAAAAATGCAGTTTTCACATCTAACTACTTTAAGTGAAGATCAAATACAACACATATTGCCAAGACTACTCTGATTGTAGCAAGTCGTACCACTGGAGAAAATATCTCATTAAAGTCTATTCTTTTTTTCTGAGCATATCCTTTCACCACCAATCTTGCACGATACTGCTCCACTTGATCATTGCCATCACGCTTTATCTTGTAAACCTATTTGTTGCCAATAGCCTTTCTTCTTTGTGGTAGTGGAATAAGATCCCAAGTATTATTTTTATGTAAAGCTTCAATCTCCTCTTGCATTGTTGTCATCCACATAGATACATCTGTGCTTTTGATAGCCTCATGGAAAGTTGATGGCTCTCCATCCT
>NW_011500352.1:25570-35213 GCF_000495115.2 Populus euphratica
TTTCTTGCCGTCAAAACCACTAGCGTATTTTGATAATTTTCATGATTCCATTGTCTATTCGAATCTTACAGCCAAGACTATCAAATTGTCCTATAGATAAAAGATTCTTCTTTAAGTCTTTCACTTGTCGCACTCCTAAAATAATACAAATTAAGTCATCATACATCTTCAATTTGATGGTGCCAATGCCAGCAATCTCTAAATGATGATTATCACCCATGAATACTTTGCCTCTAGAGATGGGTTCATATTTTTGTCTTTTTTGTTTTAGCGCCTATTTTCTTCTTCCAAGATAGCAGCTCAACATCATCAAAGACTAAATAGTCTGAGAGAATATTATTGGTCAAGTTGATAATGAGCTGATCATACAAATCAGGAAGACTTTGAAGTAGAAGCTCTACACATTCATTTTTCTCTATTTATTGACCCAATGTAATGAGTTGTGAAAATAAAGTTTTTATTATGTTGATGTGGTCAGTCACCGATGTGGTTTCTGCCATTTAAAGGGTATAAAGTCTCCGCTTTAAAAAAATCTTATTGTGCAAAGACTTGGACTCGTATAGTTTTGTTAAAGTTTCTCATATCTCCTTAGCTGTTTTCTTCTCCGCGACACTTGATAATACTTTATCGGCTAATGCTAAATGTATGTTAGCAATAGCATTGCCATCCATCTCATTTCATTTTGCATTATCAGTGATTTCCTTGGGCCGATCCCCAATTGTTGTCAAGCAATTGTCTTTCCTTAAGATTGCCTTGATTCTCATTTTTCATAGTAAGAAATTGCTCTTATTAAACCTCTCAATCTCGTACTTTGTTGTCATTGTATTCACCAAGATCTATTCAGCTATCATTGTTTCACTGATCTGCAATGTATACAGAAATAGTATCATGTGAATAATACTTCACTAAGTAAGTTCCTAGGAAAAATTGGAGGGTTCACAAATCGTCCCGCTTAAAACTCAATCTTCTTAGACAGAACTTCATAGATTGTATTTAATCACCACATTGACTTTCTATATACACCAATAGTAATATATATGAACAGTACTATATGGATGAATAGTGCCATATAAGTGAATAGTATCGTAGACGTGAATAGTAACCGTATACACGAATAACTTTTATGTATTAACAACACCAACCAGAAGGCTCTGATATCATTGTTAGGATACTGGCATGTAAACCCGACAAGATGAAAGGCAGGAATAGGCTACATCTATAGGTAAGTATAAAAAGATTTTAGTAAGTAATGTAGGAATTATAACTTCTCTCAAATAATAGGAGAACAACTAAGAATCTCTCTATTACTAGGAGAAAACACCTTACTTACTCTCTCACAAATACCTCATAATTTTGTGAGATTACTCTCTCTTCACTCTCCTCTTTTTCTCTTTATCTTGGTGTACATAATAAGCTTGGAGGCATTGACTATTTATAGGCAAGAATAAGGGGATAAATGCTATAAATCATGGCACCAATTATGTCACAAATTATGCCAACAACTCATCTCCACTCATACTCTACCAATTATGCCAACAACTCATCTTCATTCATACTCCACCAACTATGCCATCAACTCATCTCCAATTATGCCAACAACTCCACTCAATTTTGTCTTCCACTAATTAATTAAGTGGTGGCTTTACAACAACTACATCACATTTATATTTATAAAATTGCAAGCAAAAACAGAAAATGTTTTGGAATGATATAATTAAAGAGTAAATTATTATTTGGAATGAAATATATTGTAACTTGGTCCATATGTTGGTTTTTCATCACAATTAAATTGATTTTTTTTTCATAAATTGTTCTGCATTGATAATCAAAGTTTTCAATCTTACTTATACTATAGAAAAAATTAAAAGCTTATTTAAAAGGTTTAATATAGAAATTTAGGGAAAAGAATAACAGTCAACTTTAATCAAGGGACGAACATGTTTTTCATAACCTGTAATATCATCAACAATACAAGGACTAAATTATATGTAATTTACTCTTTATAAAATAACCAGTGGAGAAAAAAAACCTATCAATCCTTTTTTCATATCCTTTTCGTCTCCGTTTCAGTCAGAAATTTCATCAAACACCTTATCACAGCCAAAGAAATGTCTGTAGGATTGCGAAGGTTATACTTAGATAATTATATTGTGAGCTTCGATTCCTTTGAACAAAATCCTGCTCAATCGTTGTTTCTTTAACAAACAATATACTAAAACTTCATAAGCATCACTTCTGGTTTAATTGAAGTGTTATATGAAAGTTATGAAGCTGTCATTGTATATTATTACATAATAACATTCATGAATTTGTACATATAATAGCATTAGTTAATTAGTCATAGATACACTGCCCATGGAGACCAAGATGAGCCATAAGAATGGCTACCAAAGTGAGTAGCTCTCCTCCTCCTTTAAGCGCTCGAGCATGCTCTTTCCATTCACATTGACTCGCAACATAAGTTAGCATCTCTACCAACACTTCACTTATCAATTCCCATTTCTCATCAACTGACCATCCCTTGTTTTCCTGCTGCCACTCCAATAATTTGCTGAGATTCTCAGCATCATCCCGCACGCGAAAGGATCGCTTGTACATTGGTTCACCCAACGCTTTAGGTAGCATCAACGGCAAGTCCTTCCATAGATACATCATGTAACGAGATAAAGATCTGCTCATGTCACGATGAATTGACTGCGAAGAATCCTGGTCGAATCAATTATTAACAGCAATGTGCCATGTTAGAAAGCTATAATGAAAGTTTATTCGTAGCAGATACCGTTGAAATTCATCATCGCAACTCTTACTTCTGAGTGCATGCTCACCTCTCTCTTCCAATATGTCTTTTTTATCACCTGAGAAATTGCATCTTGAACGCATATCTAAGAGACGTTTGACAATTTTTCATCGCACCTCTTACTTCCGAGTGCATGCTTACCTCTCTCTTCCAATATCTAAGAGACGTTTGAAGATCAATTTCTTTATATCATCACTAACAACCTCCCAGCTCTGAATGTTACTAGTGCTAAAGAGTTTTGGGATGTGTTTGCTTGATGTCTTTGGATAATCTGTTAGCCTATTTTGGGCCATAGATGCTTTCCACCTTTCGTTACTGCTAAAAAACGATAGCAACCGTGATGAACAAATACCTCGATAAAAGGAATCCGCCGATGGTTTCCTTTACTTGCTTAGCCAAAGCATAGCCCAATCAGAGAAAAACATCAAAATGGCCGAGTAAATTTCTAGAACAACAGCTCCAAACAGCAATAAGTATGATATAATAATATCAATTTTGGAATAGGTATGGGAGTTTTTGGTCATTGATGAGAATGCTATTAATGCAGAAACAGGGGATAGAAAGTTGATGAAGCGGAGAATGATGCGTGGTCTCCAACAAACTGCTGTCATCACCTTGGTGAAAAGTAAATCAAACATAAACCCCACCTCAACTTCTATCAATTTGAATGCTTCAACGGCATTCTTTCCCTTCAACATATGATAGCTGATCGTATGAGTACGAAATGTAACAAGGTAATCCGCAAATACCAACTTCAAAGTTCGGAACAGCAAGTGAGCTTCATGGAGATATTTGGCCTCAGATATTATGCTATTAAAGCCCAAATTGTCATCAATATATTCTGTGCTCATGCCATCGAAGTATTCGTTTGGAAATGACCTTTCTATTTGCCCTTGTAGAGCCACTCTTTCTTTGCTTACGGAGTCCCTAAACTGGTCGGAGCTTGCTAAACAGAGGACCAAAACCCTCTCTCCATATTTGATAACTCCAGAAACAAAGATGGGAATGACTACATATATAAGCGGATCCTTGCTCCACCATGACCTAAACGATGCATAAAAGGCCACCGCGAGTTGGGTTAATAGTTGTAGCAAGTGCCTTAACCACAATTCGTTGTCCTCTACTGAATAGGAAGAATAGTGTCAGGACCACCAAGGTGTACAAGGAGCATCGGTGCCCAAAATGCCGGGATGAAGCTTTCATTTGAAGTTGTACCTTTGGATTCTGAACCCCCTTGGCTACGAGCAAGAATACCCAATGTAACAGTTGCCAACCAATCTGCTGACAAATATGCTAGCCAAACAAACATCCCGAACCAGATTCCGGCTGTATACTTTCGTCGATAACCAGTGACAATGAGGAAAAATTGCAGGGAGAGACTTAGCAAAATCATTGCGCGAAGCTCCCATTCGTTCCACAATTCGATAACACATTCATAAAAAGTATACCAGTTCATCTTTGCTATCCTTCAATACAAGCCAGATATGAACTTTAGTTAAAGAGACATTAATCAATTGAACAGAATACTAGACACGTAGTAATCATCACAAAATGCAAGAACAGTATACCGAATTTTGCATTTATATCATCTTTCTTAGCAATTCACATGAATCACATTGAATAATGTAATTCCAAGTAAACAATAAACAAATGAAAGCAATTATAAAGCATAAAAGAAAAGATCATATATTAAGAGAGAAATATTGAATTGACTTAGAATTCTTATAAATAATCGAAATCAAGCTTTAAAATATTTAATACATAAAATCAAAGTTGAATAAGATCTCAACAATTGTTTTATAAGCTCGATGATTTTACGAATAGTTTTATATTATAATCTATATTCTCTAACACGTGGCATGGCAGCACCTATTTCTACTATAAATCTTATTTCGACTATATGTATAATATCAAAAGCAAAAGAAAAAAAAAAACTTTCAAACTTACGTAGAGAGGCTTAGAGAAATGAAGCAATGAAATGCGGAACATGCAACTCATACCTCTGCTGCTAAAACGTAACTGAATATTATGGAAAGAGCAGTTCTGGTGTACTAATTTACTGGTTGTGCAGCCAACTTGAATTTTGTGTATTTTTTAGTCCTGGTTCCACAAAATCGTGCTTCATTTATATGAATGATGCTGCAAGAATATGAATTGTACAGATACTTTACTTCTTACCATCAATATCAAAGGATATTCTTAATAAAGAATAAATACTTGCTCTCATCACAATCATTACTAGAAAACAGAAGGACCAATACAATAAATTGCTTTCGATTAGCTAAAACTTTATCATGGCCACATATTACTTCCCATCCTCTCAAGAAAAGAAATCATGTAAGACTTTTTCCCTTTTTTCCCCTCAGTAAAGGAGAGAAGCTTCATCTAATGCTACAAGAAATAAAAGTTCAGAACGTTTAGGAAAACTTGTCTATGTTGTCGGTCACTATTTTACATTTAGGGCTTTCATCAAACACAAGGTACTAGAATGTCTCTCTACTCCACAATTATCAGTTCTTGTTAATGGATCTCCTACTCGAGAGTTCCAAGTCACTCGTGGAATTCATTAAGGCGATTCATTATCTCCATTTTTGTTTAACATTATTGTAGAAGGATTAGCAATCTTGTTTTACCATGCATCAGTGGCTTGTTTATTTAGATGTCTAAAACTGGGATGCGGAGAGTATTTCACTCACTTGCAGTATGCTGACGATACCCTAGTGTTTATAACGACCAGTATCCAATCCCTATTAATGGTGAAGAGAATTCTCTGATGGTTTGGCATTTCTGTGAAAGAACAAAGCTATGCTATTCAAGTGGTCGTGGAGGCTAAAGTTATCACCTAAAGCTAGATGGCAGGAGGTTATATGCAAAAAATATAGACTTATCTTTGAAAATGGTCTTCCTATTTTTAGAAAATGATTATCATTGTTTGGCAATGAATCGCCTCTCTCATACAACCTGATGCTGAAACTCTACGAGGTTGCTCTAGTTATGCAGTGGGAAATGAACTGATTATTTCTTTTTGGAGTGATAGATGGTTGGGCGAGACTCCACTAAAATTCATGTTTCCAAGGTAATACAGGGTTTCAAGTACGCCAACAACAACAATCTCATAAATGGGATCATGGGTAAATGTCAACTAGGTGTGGAACTTCAACTAAAAGAGGACACTCAAAGTTTTTGAAATTGAGCAGGCAATGTCTTTATATCAGGCCCTTCAGGAGGTGCGGCTAGATCATACTAAATCAGATTTGAAGGTATAGACTACCTGCAGGGATGGGCAGTTTACTGTGAAATCTTGCAACACTTTAATTGATAGAATAGAGTGTACTGAATCATGCTCTTTTCAGACACAGGTTTGAAACTCTGGATCTCCTCCAAAGATTCAAACATTTATATGTGTAGCCATTCAACATAAAATGTGTACAAGGTCTTTGTTATGCGGTCACCATCTTTTATATTTAGAAGCAGGGGTAAGTAAAAAAATCAAAAAACTGATTTAACAGATAAAATAAAAAAATAAATTGAAAAAACTACACCATAAAAAAAATCTAATTAAACCAATTAGAATGTTTAGAAAAACTTCATGTTCGGTTCGTTCAAGTTTTGGTTTGTAATGCTTAAACCGAGCAACTCGAACCGAACTGATTCAAATAAAAAAAATTCTATAAATACCTCTCACACAAACATGCCACACAACCCACACCACACCTCCTCAATCTTCACAGCCTCCTACAACACTCATAACTCACAAATCAAGTCCACACCCAATTAATTCTTCACAACACTCACAACTCACAAGTCAACACCCAATTAATTCTTCATTCTTCAACCACACCCATTCAAGCTCCCACACAATCACACCTAACCTTCTAATCTTATTTTTCAATTTACATCTCTAGATCTATCATCCTAGCAACACCCCTAAGCCTTGGTAGCAGTAAGATTTTTTCAATTTACAAGTGACTAGTGGATGCAATAAGGGTGGGCATTGGGCTTCATTATATGGTTTGCGTTGTTGGTAGTTACTGAGTTTTTTTTTATGAAAAGAAAATGAGTAAAAAAAGTGATAGTGAGCAATGGGCAGTGTTTATTATGGTGGTAATGGTTTGTATTTGAAAGTATGGTTTTTAGTGATGTAGGTTTTTGGGTTTGTGATAGTGGGGAGTGATTGATTACTGTGAGAGAGCGTGCACGATGTGTTTTTGTGATTTTATAGGAAGCCATTTGCTTGAGAAAAGGCTGGTATGGATTCAACACTGTTGTGAGATATACTGATGATGAAGATGAGTTTGATTTTATGGCTTTTAAATGTTAAAAAACAATATAGATTTATTTAGTTTTTGACATAAAAAATTGAACAGAACTGCATTGAAACTAGTCGTTTAGAATAGGATTCAGTTCAGTTTTGAGTTTTTTTTTTAAAAATTCAGTTTGGTTGTTTTATAAGTAAAAACCAAACCAAACCAAACCAAACAAAAAATTATCATTCTTACTTGGAACAATCCTTTTGTCCATTTTGTACAGCTATTATTTTAGAGACATTGGATCATATGATGTTACATGTCAATTTGCGTCGAAAATATGGACCAAATTCCCTTCATGGTAGGGGGTCTTTTAGTGTGTTCCACCTACAGTTGATGAGCTCCTAGTTTAATTGCCAATGATGGTTAAAGGCAAGTTTATAGAAAAACATGGCAACCATTCTCTTATGAAGATACTTAGAGTATCTGGTTAACTAGAAATAATTTGGTTTCAATAATGTTAAACTAGATCTAAACTCATGTTTTTTTTTTCTGACACTCCATCAATTATCTACCTGGTTAAAAAATTATGAAGCTATGATCTTTATATCAGTGCTAGGCCTTTCTTAAAAAATAAGTTGGACGAATACCAAGAAAACGAAGTTGAATGTTTTTATGGCTTTTTTATTTATTTACGTAGGGTGTCCGGGCCAGCTTACGAGCACCACGACTAATCCCCATGCCCCACTGAACATCCTGCAAGCCCAGTGAGCAGGTAAAGCACCGCGGGGGTGACAGGCGTGCATAGTAAGGCTCGAACCCAGGTGCATGTTTTTATGGCTTTTGATACACCATGATGTGGGCCTTTCTTTTGTCGTCTAGTTTTTTTCTTTTCTATTTGTTCATTCTCCTCCATGTCAATACTTTATCTTTTAATGGTTGCCATCCCCTATATCGCCAACATGCTTTTAAAAAAATATTTGATTGTTATATAAAAAAAACATACTTTTGTTTTTATAATAGTAGAAGTTTTATTGACCGCTCATAATACATTTAAGTCAATGAAACTCTTAAATAAAATACAAACATTAAAATTAGAAATGGAACGCTGAAATAAAATACAAAATAGAACCCATCAATAAAATAAAATTAGAAATGACTGAATGACTAGGTGTTGGATGTTATGTGTGGACACAATATAGTTAGTGGCAGCCATGTTTGACATGGTGAGAGTCAATGGTGGGTGCTTAAACAAAGAAAATGGTGCCCATCATAATTGACCAAAGGAAGAAGATTATCTCTCATATCAGCTATAAATAGAGGGTGTCATTAATAGCTGATGATAACATGAAATAGAGAGAAACACAGAGGGAGAGCTTGAGAAGAGTTGAGTAGAGTAGAGAAGTTTTTCTCCTCCTCTTTGTTTTGTTGTTTGTGTTGTTTCTAAGCTTGATTAATACAAACTCGTAGCTCCGTAGAATAGGCAAGTTGCCGAACCACGTAAATTGATGTGTGTTTAAATGCTTGAATGACCTAACAACTGGTATCAAAGCTTGTTCTTGAAAAAGAGGGTGTTTGATCCAAACTCAAAAATCAAAGTTCTTAAAACGTGTTTTGGAACATACCATCGTCAAGAGGAAGACGAGAGGAATCCACCGGTGAAAACCCAATGAAAAACCGATGTTCTGCATGCCCGCACGCACTTGCACGCACCGCCTACTGCACTACCCACGCCCACCCACGCGCCTCCCGCTCTCCACGTGTCTTCCTCGCCTGATTTCTTGCAAACTGAACCGGGTTGACCCGACACGTCAACAGCCACGCACGCAGTTCAGCCACATCACCTGCCACCTCACTTGACACGTCATCTCTACCACGTCAGCCAGAAATACACGTGGCTCTGCCACGTCATGATTGTGGGCCCGCATATCTTACGTGTCGGACACATCAGCATATCCATGTCAGCATTCTAGTTTTGATCTCATGTGGAGCAGCGACTATTCCTCCTGACACGTGGCTTCATCTGTAGCGTCCAGTGATCCAAAAGTTTGATTGATAAAATCTGAGTCATCCAAAGTCCGATTTAGGTGATCTCAGTGTCGTTTCCAATAGTTTTTATCCATTCCGGACATATCTGTAAGGTCAGATTTTGTAGATTTGAATTCGAGAAATATTAAAAATGGCAGATGAAATAAAGGCTGCAGGAATTGAAAAATTTGATGGAACAGATTTTCAATATTGGAAAATGCAAATTGAAGACTATCTATATGGGAAAAAACTTCATCTTCCTCTATTGGGGAGCAAACCAGAAAACATGTCAGAAGAAGATTGGCAAATTCTTGATAGACAAGTTTTGGGCATTATCCAGCTATCCCTGTCAAGAAGAGTTGCTCATAATGTTACAAAAGAAAAATCCACAGCAAGATTGATAGAAGCCTTGTCTGGGATATATGAGAAGCCCTCAGCAAATAACAAAGTGCACTTGATGAAGAAGCTGTTCAACCTGAAGATGACAGAAAGCACCTCTGTTACATAGCATCTCAATAATTTCAACACCATCACAAATCAATTGTCATCTGTTGAGATTGAGTTTGATGAT
>NW_011500352.1:35274-35468 GCF_000495115.2 Populus euphratica
GGAGATGTGCAAATCAAGACAATGAATGGATCTATATGGAACTTGCAAAATGTAAGGCATGCTCCTAGACTAAAGAAGAAGCTGATCTCGGTTGGACAACTTCATGATAGTGGTCATTCAAACCTTTTTTCTGGAGGAATGTGGAAGGTATCAAAGGGAGCAATGGTTTTGGCTCGTGGAAAGAAAACCGGCAC
>NW_011500352.1:35791-37811 GCF_000495115.2 Populus euphratica
TTCTCGGTACTATGTCACTTTTATTGATGACTTTAGCAGAAAGGTATGGGTCTACTTTCTGAAAAATAAATCTGATGTGTTTGACACATTCAAGAAATGGAAGGCTATGGTTGAAATTGAATCAGCTTTGAAGTTGAAATGCTTACGATCTGATAATGGAGGAGAATACATTGATGGAGGTTTCAAGGAGTATTGCGCTGTCAACGGTATCAAAATGGAAAAGATAGTTCTAGGCACACAACAATAGAATGACATTGCTGAACGGATGAACAGGACCATCAATGAACGAGCTAGAAGCATAAGGTTGCATTATGAGTTACCTCAAACATTTTGGGCTGATGCAGTTCATACTGTAGTTTACTTAATCAACCGTGGACCATTAGTTCCTTTGGAGTTCAGATTGCCCGAGGAAGTATGGAGAGGAAAAGAACTACAACTTTCTCATTTAAAGGTCTTTGGCTGTGTTTCCTATGTGCATGTAGATTCTGATGCTCGCAACTGGATGCCAAATCAAAGAAATGTTTCTTTATTGGCTATGGAGATGAAGAATTTGGATTTTGGTTTTGGGATGATCAGAACAGGAAGATTATCAGAAGTAGGAACGTGATCTTCAATGAGAAAGTTTTGTACAAAGACAGATCAAGTACAGAAATGGCTGATTTAGATACGAGTCCGCAAAAATCTGAATTCATAAGATTAGAAGGGCTTCCCAATGTTACCACTCAAGAGTCCTTACAAGAAAATTCAAGCACATTTGTACCCACTACTACTACATAAGAAAATGAAGAGCCAAGTGAACCAGCTGTTCGTAGGTCTTCAAGAACTATAAAGCCTCCACAACGATTCACACTTCTACTGAATTATATTTTCCTGACAAATGCTGGTGAACCATTAACTTATGAAGAATCCTTACAAGACGAAAACTCGAGCAAGTGGGAGTTAACCATGAAGGACGAGATGGAGTCATTGTTGAAGAATAAGACTTGGGAGCTAACCACACTACCTGAAGGAAAGAAGACTTTGTAAAACTAGTGGGTTTATAGAGTAAAGACTGAGTATGACAGAAGCAAATGGTTCAAGGCAAAACTTGTTGTAAAAGGGTTTCAGCAAAAGAAAGGGATCGACTATTCTGAGATATTTTCTCCAGTTGTGAAGCTTACAACAATCAGAGTTGTTCTGGGGATAGTAGCTACAGAAAATTTACATCTTGAAAAATTAGATGTAAAAATAACATTTCTTCATGGTGAATTGGAGGAAGACATTTACATGCAACAACCAGAGGGGTTTGCAATACCAGGAAAGGAGAGTCAAGTTTGCAAACTAAAGAAGAGTCTATATGGTTTGAAGCAAGCTCCAAGATAGTGGTATAAGAAGTTTGACAACTTCATGTGTAGTTCAGGATACACAAAATACCAGGCTGATCATTATTGTTATGTCAAACATTTTGACAACTTCTATATCATTCTACTGTTGTATGTGGATGATATGTTAATTTCAGGATCTAGCATGGAAGAGATTAACAAGCTAAAGCAACAGTTGTCAAAAGAGTTTGAAATGAAGGATCTGGGAGCTGCTAAAGAAATACTTGGTATGAGAATCATGAGAGACAAAGACAAATGCATATTAAAGCTTTCACAGACAGAGTATGTCAAGAAGGTTCTCAGCAGGTTTAGTGTGGATAATGCTAAACTAGTAAGTACACCTCTGGGGAATCATTTCAAGCTCAATAGAGACCAGTCACCAAAAACTGAGTTAGAATATGGATACATGGATAAGATTCCATACGTCTCAGCTATCAGCTCTTTGATGTATGCTATGGTCTGTACTAGACCAGACATTGCCCATGCAGTGGAAACTGTAAGCCGATATATGAGCAATCCTGGAAAGCAGCATTGGGAGGCAGTGAAATGGATCATGAGGTACTTAAAAGGCTCATCGGAGACATGTCTTATTTTCACAGCTGGCGGTTTGAAACTTGAAGGCTTTGTAGATGCTGATCTAGCAGGAGATGTTGATAGCA
>NW_011500352.1:37893-93844 GCF_000495115.2 Populus euphratica
CAAAAGATAGTCGCTCTTTCAACGACAAAAGCTGAATATGTTGTAGTTTCAGAATCTGCAAAAGAAATAGTATGGCTACAGAATTTCCTGAAAGAATTGGGCAAGATGAATAGAAAGGGTACTTTGTATAGCGACAGTCAGAGTGCAATCTTCCTTGCCAAGAATCCAGCATTTCACTCCAGAACTAAACACATACAGATCAAATATCACTTCATCCGACAATTGCTCGACGATAAGCAACTGTTACTTGAAAAGATCTATGGAAGCAAGAATCCAGCTGACATGTTAACCAAAGGAGTTACTCTCGATAAACTGAAGCTGTGTAAAGCTTCAGTTGGTCTTTAAGATTAAAAGACAAGTCTAGTGCCATTTGTGTCCAAGTGGGAGATTGCTATGTGTGGACACAATATAATTGGTGGCAGCCATGTTTCACATGGTGAGAGTCAATGGTGGGTGCCTAAACAAAAAAAATGGTGCCCACCATAATTGACTAAAGGAAGAAGATTGTCTCCTATATCAGCTATAAATAGAGGGTGCAATTGATAGTTGATGATAACACGAAATAGAGAGAAACATAGAGGGAGAGCTTGAGAAGAGTTGAGTAGAGTAGAGAAGTTTTTCTCCTCCTCTTTGTTTTGTTGTTTGTATTGTTTCTAAGCTTGATTAATACAAACCAGTAGCTTCGTGGAGTAGGCAAGTTGTCGAACCATGTAAATTGATGTGTGTTTGACTTGAATGACTTAACATTGGACTATTCTAAGATTCCAGTAGATCCTCTAAGTAGATCATTCTCAATGTACATAAAAAAAAAAGTTCTGGTTTTTATTAACAAATAAACAAAAGTAAAAAAGGAATAATAACATATGCAGAGAACTAAGTAATTACTTATAAATACACTGGTCATTTATGCCAGGATGAGACATAAGAATTGCAACAAAAAAGAGTAGCTCTCCTCCTTGACCATGTGCTTTTGCATGCTCTTTCCATCCACGGTGAATCGCAACAAAAGTTAGCATCTCCACCCACACTTGAGATATCATTTCCCATTTCACGTCATCTGACCAATAACCATCTGTCCCCAGAGAGTCCAAATCATTGGCGAGGTTGCGACCATCAGATAGCACTGTCCTCTTTCAACTTTAGAAGTGGCTCTTATTATTTTTTTTTTAAGAATTTGAAAAGTGGCTTCTTCGCTAATTGACTTGCACTTTGCTTCACACATCTTTTTAGGTAGCATAAACGACATATCACTCCGAAGATAAAACATGTAACTAGCTAAAAATCTGCTTATTTTAACAAGACGATATTCAGTATGGCTACGCCATTAAATCAAATGTTATCACGACCCGAATCTCAGGTTTATGATTAGCAATACAAGAGTAGTGTTTAAAGAATACCCTATTTATGTTAAGTCTCAAAATTAAAATATTAAAAGAACAAATTATTTAAAAATACGTAACATTTCATAATCTTCAAAAATATTATATTATTTAAAACTAATAAAACCAAATGATAGTTCATAATTTCTCATCAATAATTAAAACAAAAATAATAATTTATAATACTCATTATATTGTCAAAATTCAAACTTAATTAAACAAAGATAATAGTGGAGCATTTAAGATATCGAATCAAAACTAGAAGGAAAGTCTCGCAAAACAAGTAAGGCATACTAACTAAAATTGAAGAAGCATAAACACTCAACAAAGTCCACCTACTATCAGAAACTAAAAACCTAAAATAATATTAAGAATGAGAGATGAGTTCAACTAATTCAATGAGGGAATAACATTTAATATACATTTTAGATATTAATAATTTGCAAGTTGATTTATTTTAAAATAAATATAAATACTAAGCATATTATCATAAAATATTGGAATATATGTTAGAGATCAGATGAAACCTGAAGGTGATCATTATAGGAGGATCAATTGCCACAAGTCAATGTCTCTCTCACCAGCTAAGTATACAGAATACTATGTGCATATAGACTAACTACTTTACTTTAGCATTGAGTTACTGATAAGTCTTTCATATAATCATTAAAAAAAGGTATATCATATTGAATAGAATTTAGTTTGATAAAATACGAGTGCAAATTCAAAAATAAATAAGTACTTAGAAAATAAAGCAACCTATATAAATATTCAAGAAATTAACTAGGTGTACTCATCATATAATCATACATATTAATTTATATTATATGCATATTAAAGATTATCTTACTCAACTGGAAAATATAGAACTAAAAACAATATCAGATGAAAGACCTAAAAATCCTATTGAGAATTGTTAGGAGAATCTATAATAAATTTATGAAATATACTAAAAAAAACCCAAAACAGAACAAATAACAGGTTTCAATGCATAAAATAAAACCAGCTTTACTCTTCTAAGTTTAGGGACTAAAACAATAATTTTTCAAAACAGGGACCAAAATGTAATTTTATCAAAAGTGGAGGACCGAACTATAAATACATAACCATACTGAAATTTCACCCATAAACCATCCTCAATTCTGTTTAAAAAGAACTAGGCAGCTATAATTTTCATAATGTTCAGGGACTAAAATGTAAATTCCTAAAATTGAGGGACCAAAATGAGAATATTCCAAATCAATTATGAAATTGAGATTCATCATATTTAGCCTCATAATAACACTTTCCATAATCTCAAAATATATTTAGGGGTCAAATTATATTTTTTTCAAAGTTTAAGGACTAAACTATACTTTTCATAAATCAAGAACCAAAATAAAATTTTGTCATCTTCAACCTCAAGACCATTCTACCCAGATTTTCCAGCAAGGTTGAAATGAATATTTTAACCCATAAATATCAATTTGAACAAATCAACTTACAGATTCTTATTTCTAACAACATACTCAAAATTAATCAGGACTAAACTATACTTTTCATAAATCAAGAACCAAAATAAAATTTTGTCATCTTCAACCTCAAGACCATTCTACCCAGATTTTCCAGCAAGGTTGAAATGAATATTTTAACCCATAAATATCAATTTGAACAAATCAACTTACAGATTCTTATTTCTAACAACATACTCAAAATTAATCAGTTAGCATTAAACTCTTAATAATCATGAATTAATCTTAACAACATAAATTTTAAATTTTTATAAACCCTAATATTTTTTTTAATTCTTCCATAAATAAACTATAATTAAAAGTAACATGAAAGAGAATCATTTGCTACTTTTATTTTTCTTGAACCAAAAACTAAAATTTTTTGTTTGATGAGGGGAGGGTCACAATGACTACAATAATTAAAAGAGAGAGAAAAACATTTTCTTATAACTTTTTGTTATATATTTAGATTAATTTAAAGTTGGATTTAAACTAACTTCATCTTGGATTTAAACCAAAAGTTTGTGTCTTACATAAAGTGCCATAAGAACTTTCATGAAAGTCTATATATCAAGCACGGACCAACCAAATTGTTTAAAGCGTCCCTTACTTGTGAGGGCATGATTACCTCTCTCTGCCAGTATCATCTTTTGATCATCTTGGCAACTGTATCTTGGACGCATATCTAAGAGACGTTTGAAGATCAATTCCTCTAAATCACAATCCACATCCTCTTTCCATCTCCGAAAGTTGTGACCCTTGCTGATAAGATTTCCCATTGGTACACTTTGCTCAACATGCTTATGTATGGCATGTTGGTTCATAGATTCTTTCCACCTTTTCTTATGAATAAGAAACGGCAGCCACCGAGAAGTGTTGACAATAAAGTAAAACTAAGATTTCTTGCATTCAGAGGCTCCCAGAGACTTTCAGATTAAGTCGGCATAATTAATTTTCTGGTTAGAATAAATTTCTTATTCAGTTCAATTTCTAGGATTTTAGGTCTATAAATAAGCTTGTGATTAGAGTTACAAGGAGGAGATAATAGATGATAGCAGAGAAAAATTCAAAGAGAAAATTTTAAAAAGTATACTTTTCCCTCAATTTCTTTCTGTTCTTCAGTTTTGCACTTTGCCATTGTTGTTCAGAATAAGTTTCAGCATTAATCTTCCTACATGTGGTATGAGAGCAGCCAAGTGAGCTCCCTTTATTCCTGTTTTGAAACACGTGTCACCACTGCGGATTGAATAAAATATACAATACAGTTAATAACATATATAATAAGCATAATTAAGATTCCAAGCAATGCCTTTCTTTCTGCTTGTTAGGAAAAAATCAAGCAACGCTCTTTGATATAAGCTAACACAAGCAAGATGTATTTCTATTATGAATTTTATTTCAACTATATCTATGACAATCAAATTTTAAATATAATACTGCATAAAGAAGAGAAATGAAGCTTCAAATTTAAGTTAAGAGACCTGGGGAGAAATATTAAAGGAAGACACATGCAACTCATACCTTTAATTACAGCCAAAATGTTTCTGAAGATTATGCAAAGAGGAGTTCAGGTGGAGTGATTTACTGTTGTGCTACCAACTTGAATTTTGTGTGCTAGTCCCTGGTGCTTCATGCATATTAATACTATGAATCAGTAAATGTTCTTTACTTTTTATCATGAAATCAAATATTATTCTTAAAGAAGAATAAAACACTTTGCTCTCTGCACAAGCCAAGACTGTAAGATATGTATATAAGAGTCATCATTAAAAATTAAAATGACAAATGAAATACATTGCTTTCACTTACACAAGCTTAAACTTGATGTAAAGCGTATGATTTTCGTGAGCAGAAACTCCCTCATCTCCTCTCAAGCAACAGTGCCATGTAAGATTTATAGAGTGGAGTATAACTTTATTTTAAGAAGACAATCAAGAGAGTGACTGGAGATCAGCAAGCTTAGAGTATAACTTTATTTCTCATTTTATTTTATTTTTAATCAAGAAAAAAGCTCCTTAGGATCGATATGGGTGAGCCTAAGGAGTCATCAGAAGTCAAAACAAAAAGACAAGCTACACCCCAATTGAAATCATCACCGAAATCCTCTCTAAACTAAACATCAAAACTCTGCACCGCTACAGATGCGTGTTCTTTATTAGACAGGTATGAACGAATATGTCAAAACCAGCACAAACAAAACTCTTTTATCCAAGAAAAAAGGAGTCGATGGTTATATCTTTATTCAGTTGATTTTGACATTCTGGTGTCCCCAATAACCCTACAAGACCAACCATGTGTTACAACATCAAAACAAGAATGTGTTGAGTTTTTAGTTGGTTCTTGTAATGGTTTACTTTCTTACAAAGATGGTGAAATTCTTATTTGTAATCCCATTCATTCCACAATTCGATAACACGTTCAGAAAACTTGAAGGCTCATCTTTACTTGCCTTCAACGTAGACAAGATATGAACTATATTCTTTTTCTTTTCTTTTTTAATCATGGACACACTTTTAGATGCGACCCACGAGTGAGTGGCAACTTTTAAGAATCAAATCACAAGGAAAGTCCGTTAATTCAAGATTTCATGCCAATCCCATACTTATATATGAGTTGAGAAATACAAGTGATAGAATTCGAACCAGTAATGTCCTGTCCTCCTAGTCAAGGCCGACTTAAGATGAATGTGATCTTAGACAAAACTATAAATTGAGCTTTTTAAAATAATTAAGAAATTTTTATTTTTTTAATATATGTGACAAGTGAGGCTATGAGGAATCTTCATTTTATATTTGGAGCTTTTTATTAAATGAATGCAATTTTCATTTCATAAAGTGATAAATATACATTATTTATTCTTGTTATTTTTTATTAAGCGAAGAATTTAAATTATTGCCTAAATAACCCTTAGCCTAATCATCCAGCTATATCCCTGGCTAACTCCTAATCAATTAAACAGCATAGTAGGCTCGTGGTAAACCCATGATGCATGAACAGTACACCAAATTTTTCATTCACACCATCTTTCACAGCAATTCACATGAATCACGTAGAATAAAGTAAAATCTCAATTAAACAATAAACAAATGAAAGCAATAATAAAGTACAAAAGAAAAGATCTTACAATAAGAGAAAAGTATCGAATTGACGTAGAATTCTTCTACACAACAGAAATCATGCTTTAAGATATTAAATATAAAATCATTCTTGATCCTCTTACAAAGTAAAGTAAGATTATAAAGAATTCGTTTTATAAGCTCAGTAATGCTTACGAATAGTTTTATATTATAATCTAAGTTCTCTAACACGTTCAAGTGCAACAGCTATTTCTACTATAAATATTTCAACTATATGTATCATACTTTCAAATATATTATAACATCTAAGCAAGAGAGGGGGGGGGGGGGGGGCTTTCGAACTTAAGTAGAGAGAGCTAGAGAAATGAAGCAATGAGCGGCTGACACATGCAAATCATACCTTTACAGCCAAAACGTACCTGAAGATTAGTGAAAGAGGTGTTCCGGCGGGCTAATTTACTGGTTGTGCAACCAAGTTGATTTTGTGTATTTTTTAGTTCTGGTTCCGCAAAAATCTGCTTCATGTATATTAAAGATGCTGCAAATATGAATTTGTACAAATACTTTACTTCTTATCATCAATATGAAAGGATATTACGTACACCTGCTCTCATCACGATCATTACTACAAAATAAAAGGACCACTGGAATAAATTGCTTTCGAATGTCACAAGCTAAATCTTTATCATGAGCACAAATCACTTCCTATCCTCTCAAGAAAATAATTCATGTAAAATGTGTACAGGAAATCAACAAGCTTGTAAAACTTTATCCCTTTATCTCTTAACCCTAAATCAAGGAGAAAAGCTCCATCTAATGCTACAAGAAATAAAAGTTCATGAGTACGTTTAGGAAAACTTCGAGCTTATTGACGATTTTAACGATCTTCTTCTGTTTTTTCAATTTGTCTTAAGAGAAAGGATATCTTTGAACTAAAGTGTTATCATATAAATAATATATGAACATGGATTTCATCTTAAGAGAAAGGATATCTTTGAACTAACTGATAAGGATAAAAGCTCATGTTAATTATTGTGTGTGGTCCCGCATCATGTGATGATGGGACCACCATATTTATTGAGAAGAGAGGTAGCTGACCCTGTAAAAATCTTATTATCAAAATAAACAAATGAAATAAAAGAAGAAGGAATAATGACATATGCTAAAGTACCAGGTAATTAATTACTTGTAGATACACTGCTCATTTATGCCAAGATGAGACATAAGAACGGCCACAAAAGTAAGTAGCTCTCCTCCTTGACTAAGTGCTTTTGCGTGCTCTTTCCATCCACAATGAATCGCAGCAAAAGTTAGCATCTCCACCCACACTTGAGATATCATTTCCCATTTTGTTTCATCTGACCAACCATCCTCTGTCTCCAGCAAGTCCAATGCACTGGCGAGGTTGCGACCATCAGATAGCACTGACCCTTCGGTTTTTCCCTCTTCAACTTGAAAAGTGGCTTCTACGCTGGTTGACATGTACTTTGCTTCACCCATCTCTTTAGGTAGCATAAACGGCATATCACTCCGAAGATACAACATGTAACTAGCTAAAGATCTGCTTACTTTAACAAGAGGAGATTCAGTATGGCCTACGTGACAAAACCAAGTGGCAATGTGCCATAATAGGAAGCTTTCATGAAAGTCTATATCAACCACAGACCAACCAAATTTTTGAGAGCATCCGTTATTTCTGAGTGCATGATCACCTCTCTCTGTCAATATCATCCTTTGATCATCTTGGCGACTGTATCTTGAACGCATATTTAAGAGACGTTTGAAGATCAGTTCCTTTAAATAACAATCCACATCCTCTTTCCATCTCCGAAAGTTGTGACCCTTGCTGATAAGATTTCCCATTGGTACACTTTGCTCAACATGCTTATGTATGGCATGTTGGTTCATAGATTCTTTCCACCTTTTTTTATGAATGAGAGACGACAGCCACCGAGAAGAATAAATAAATTGACAAATAGACTCCGCCAATGGCTCCCTTTTCTTGCTAAGCCAAAACATAGTCCAATCAGAGAGAAGCATCCAAATGACTGAGAAAATATCAAGAACAATAGCTCCTCCTAGCAACAAGTATGATATAGTGATATCAATTTCAGAATAGGCTTTGGAGTTTCTGGCCATTATCCAGAATGCAAGTAGTGCAGAGACAGAGAGTAGAAAGTTGATGGAGCGGAGAAAGAGGCGAGGCCGCCAGCCAACCCCAGTCATCGCCTTGGTGAAAAGGACATCAAACATGAAACCCAACTCCACTCCTATCAACTCGAATGCTTTGGCAGCACACTTCCCCTTCAAAATAATATAGCTGCTCATATGAGTTGGATATGTAACTAGGTAATCTCCATATAGTAACTTCAAAGTTCGGAATAAGAAATGAGCTTCATGGAGATATTTTGCCTCCGGTCTTATGCGATCAAATCCCAAAACTTTATCGCACCTTGTTGCATCCATGTTATCGAAGTCATCGCGTGGAATTTTGTTATCTAATTGATCTCGTAGAAGCTTCCTTTCTTCGTTAGCGGAGTCTCTAAACTTGTTGGAGCTTGCTAACCAAAGAACCAAAACCCTCTCCCCATATTTCATGATTCCAGCAATAAAGATAGGAATGGCTAAATATCTGAGCGGATCCATGCTCCACCATGACCTCAATGATGCATAAAAGGACATCGAAAGTTGCGTTAATAGCTGAAGCACATGCCTCGACCACAGTTCGTTGTCCTCTACTGCATAGGCAGTAAAGGTGTAAGGACCACCAAGGTGGACAAGGAGCATCGATGCCCAAAATGCCGGGGTGATGCTTTCATTTTTAGTGGTACAATTCGATCCCCCTTGATTACGAGTAATTGTACCTAATGAAAGAGTTGCCAACGGGTCAGCTGACGTATATGCTAGCCAAACCAGCGTCCCAAGCCAGATTCCGGCTGTATACTTTCGTCGACTGCCAGTGATGGTGAGGAAAATTTGCAGCCAGAGACTTAGCAAAATCATTGAGCGAAGCTGCCAGTCGTTCCACAATGCGACAACACGTCCAGGTAAACTATACACATCCATGTTTGCTCCCCTTCATCATACACCAGAAATGAACTTTACTTAAAGATTCACTAATCAATTAAACAAAATACCAGCTAATAATCACGTGCATAATCGATATATATATGTATATAGTGAGAGAGAAAGGACTGAGAATTGATTTGAGTGAGAAATGTCTAAGAATTGTTCTGCATAATCGAAATAATGCTGTAGTTTAAAGTATTATATGTAAAACAATTCTGATAATATATTGAGAGAGAAAGGACTAAGAATTGTTCTGCATAATCGAAATCATGCTTTAGTTTAAAGTATTATATGTAAAACAATTCATGGGACCTTACAGGAATTATTTCATAAATTAGGTGGATGACGCTTAAGAATAATTTTATATTACATTCCCTAGCACATGCAGGACCAATTAATTTCTACCATCAATGGACTTTCAAATATAATACTGCATAAGAAAGAAAACAACTTTCAAATTTAAGTTCCTTGGAGAGAAATGAAGAAACGAAAGGGAGACGCATGCAACACATACCTTAATTTACAGCCAAAATGTATCTGAATGCAAAGAGCAGTTCAGGTGGGATTTTGTGTATCTAGTCCCTCGTGCCACAAAGCGCTCGCTCTCTGCACAAGCTAATTTATTGTTGCGCTACCAACTTGAATGGTAATTGGTCACTGCACTTTAATTATTATCGTGAAATCAAAGGTTATTCTCAGGAAAGAATAAAACACTTTGCTCTGTGCACACTCTAAAACGTTAAGATACTTTTTAACTACTCTGTATATAAGAATCATCATTAAAAATTAAAAAGAGAAATGGAATATAAGGCTTTCAGTTTGTGATTCTCATGAGAACAAATCCCTTCCTGTCCTGTCAAGCAACAACGTCATCTAAAATTTATAGCTGAGGTAACCAAAAGAATGACTGGAGATGAGCAAGCTTGGAGCGTGACGTTATTCCTCTTCTATTTCTTTATTTTTTTAATAAAGAAGAAAGCTTCCTGGCAAATGGGGTCAGCCCAAAAGTAAAAGCAGAAAATAAAAGCATTTTAATTAAGGGTTCCCAAGTTGCTTTTCCTGTTACTCTTTTGGTTTAGACTCTTCTGGTTACCTTCTTACCTCAGCTATAAATTTTAGATAACGTTGTTGCTTGACAGCAGAGGATGGATATATAGTTATATTAAATTAAATTAAAATTAAAAAAGGAAAAAGAAAAAAGAAGAAGCTAATTGTGCTCTTAATTAAAAACAATGAAACATGTGATAGCTTTTACTGTTCAATTTCAATTTCTCATGACTTCTAGCGAGTTGTTGCCCAAACCTACAAACAAAACTGATTTTTTTCCATTCTTTTTATTTCATGACTGTATCAATTAACATCAGGTCACGGATGGAACGTCGAGGACCGGTCAGGTTTTTAAACTATATTTTTTCCATGGGATACATGATAGTTATTAATTAACGTGTGATAAGGATGTAGTTGTTGGGGTCTACATCGACAAAACCACCATGGTGGTGATGAACCTTGATGGTGAAAGTGTTTCAAGATGATAATGGCAACCCACAGTAGCAAAGTGACATGAAAGATGTTCATGTTTGGCAATGGCTCTGGAACAAAGGCAGTGCTTTATTTTTGGCAGTGTATAGTAGTCCTCAACTGGAAAAGTGATCTGGTTTAGTTGATGCTTTAACTGAGGGTATTGATAATTTAGTTTGCATGATTGTTTAGCCACGAGGTTTCTGTGTTTTCCAAGAATTAGACCTCTTTAATATTATTGTCAATGAGGGAGAGGTATTATTAGCTTTGTAAAAATATTGATGACTTGATCTTGAGTCTTCAAATACTTTACTTTTAACTTTCTTACTTGCATGTAATTTTTTAGATAATGAAATTTGATGTCAACATGCTCACTTCTATCAGGAAATATTGAATTCCTTGCTAATGCAATGCCTAGTGAATTGTCTGTATAAATTTTAGTAAGTTTTTTTTTTGGCATTCACAATTCTTTCAAGAATCTTCTTAGTCATATGGAACGACAATCATATAATACAGTACTTGCTGGCGTGAGCTGTCAAAGTAGAGAAATTAGAGAAAGAATAGAACTCTGTTACGTAAAGGAAATCTCATATATTAAGGGAAACCTTTATTTTCGTAATAAAGATTGTTTTGAATAGAAAAACTAAAATCTTTCTTCGTAGAAAAGCTGAAGATATTCTATTATGTAGATTAAGCAGAATAGAGAAAAGAATAAAAAGAATAGACTTCTAAACTTCTAAAGTTAACATGGTATTAGAATGATGGGTTCTTAGGACCTTTGTTCAACCCATCTTAAGACCAGAAAAACCACTCAAACAGTCTAGATTCCATGGCAAAATCAACAAAATTGATGGAACACCTCAACCCCCAGATCGAATCAATCCTTACTAACCTGATGACCAAGATGATAGAAGTTCTTTCTAGATCACAGAACTCTCAACACCTACCACCTTCGACTACTGCAATTGGCATCAAATTGAATGACTCAAATTTTGCCTTATGGTCCCAAGTTGTAGAGATGTATATTTTTGGCAAAGACAAGTTGGGATATATTAATGGAGACCTTCCTCGGCCTCCAAAAACCGACCTAACATTCAGAAGATGGCAAACTAAAAATGTCATCGTCAAAAGATGATTGATTAATTCAATGGACCCTTCCTTAATTGCTAATTTTATTCGCTTTCCAACTATAAAACAAGTATGGGATTCTATTGCTACAACATATTTTGATGGGACAAATACGTCTCAGGTTTATGACCTTCATCATCGTGTGACTCTGATGAAACAAGCTGGCGGATCCATTGAAAAATACTATAATAAACTTCAAAGCTTGTGGTGAGAAATAGATTTTTGGTGTCCTAAACCAATGGATTGTGCTGTGGATATTAAAAAATATAATTTAATCTTGCAAGAAGATCGAGTGTATAACTTTTTTAATAGATTGGATGACCGACTAGATAAGACCAGGAGCAATGTACTTCAGCTAAAACCATTCCTTACAGTGGAGCAGGCTTATGCCCACTTCAAACGGGAAGAAATAAGGCAGACAGGCTGAGAGTGCTCTTGGAATGGTTATGAATTACAAATGACTAAAGGATGGTGTGAAATTAGAAGAAAAGCACTTTCATTTACTGGGTTAATGTTAAATGTTCGACATATTTAACATTGGGATTTGCTTTTAGTTGCGGTGTTGGTCTCCCTCCCAACACCTACCACCTGTTGATTCTTCGATTACTCCAATCGGCATCAAATTGAATGACTCAAATTTTGTCTTATGGTCCCAAGTTGTAGAGATATATATCTCGGCAAAGACAAGCTGGGATATATTAATGGAGACCTTCCTCAGCTTCTAGAAATCAACCTAACATTCAGAAGATGGAAAATTGAGAATGTCATTGTTAAAGGATGGCTGATTAATTCAATGGACCCTTCCTTAGTTGCTAATTTTATTCAATTCCCAACTATAAAACAAGTGTGGGATTCTACTGCTACAACATATTTTGATGGGACAAATACGTCTTAAGTTTATGACCTCCGTCATCGTGTGACTCGGATGAAACAAGCTAGCGGATCCATTGAAAAATACAATAATAATCTTCAAAGCTTATGGTGAGAAATAGATTTTTGGTGTCCTAAACCAATGGATTGTGCTGTGGATATTAAGAAAGAATTTAATTTTGCAGAAAGATCGAGTGTAAAACTTTCTTAACTTTTTAATAGATTGGATGACCGGCTAGACAAGACCAGGAGCGATGTACTTCAGCTAAAACCATTCCTTATAGTGGAGCAGGCTTATGTCGACTTCAAACGGGAAGAAATAAGGCAGACAGGCTGAGAGTGCTCTTGGAATGGTTATGAATTACAAATGACTCAAGGATGGTGTGAAATTAGAAGAAAAGCACTTTCATTTACTGGGTTAATGTTAAATGTTCAACATATTTAACATTGGGATTTGCTTTTAGTTGCGGTGTTGGTCTCGATGGAAGTGTAATGGGTCCAGAAATTATTCTTAACTTGTACTCTTGTGCCTTGAAAGTCCGAGGCGTTCCTGTTGCCTACATAGACAGAG
Source organism: Populus euphratica (assembly GCF_000495115.2). NCBI lineage: Eukaryota > Viridiplantae > Streptophyta > Magnoliopsida > Malpighiales > Salicaceae > Populus > Populus euphratica. Next base: position 50,996 of record NW_011500352.1, read on the forward strand.
AAATCCCATCGCATGCCATCAATAAAATTGCGAGCGGGTGTTGTTTACTAGCATGAGGTATGGGAAAGGACACATGAACAGATTGCAAAGTGATTGTGGCTTATCTCCCTGTATCCAAATCTGTGCAGACAGCAAGTCATTTCGTAGATTGTTGTTGCAGAGCAGCTCCATTTGGAAGAGTTTTTCTGTTTCAGTTCTCACACAGCTCATTGCCTCATTGGGGTTTTGCTGACGAATTTATAACATCAGACAAAACAAACTGCGTTGCTTGCCTTCCTCCTGAATTGCAAAACAGAAACGTGTTTGGACCCTGTGCTTAGCTCTGAATTCTAGAACACAAGTGTTTACCGTAGACACAAGATAAGAAGAAATAAGTTTTAAGAAATCATGATGAGCCATTGGTTATATATGATTTTATTTAGGGTTCTAGGATCCGAGGATGATCTCATCAGCATAATGATCCATGTGCGTTCTTTCTTCTTCTTTTTCTCTCTTGATTTTTAGCATGGAATAAAGCACATTAACGGTAATTTATGATTATCTTTTTTAAATATACAGGGTTTGGCGGAACTAATCCGGGATCCATATCCAGTAATCAAACGATTATATTTATTTATTCATTTATTTTTATCAAATTCCACACTATCTCTTAGATACATCAAAATATTTTGTGTATCTAGTCCCTCGTGCCACAAACCGCTCGCTCTCTGCACAAGCTAATTTATTGTTGCGCTACCAACTTGAATGGTAATTGGTCACTGCACTTTAATTATTATCGTGAAATCAAAGGTTATTCTCAGGAAAGAATAAAACACTTTGCTCTGGGCACACTCTAAAACGTTAAGATACTTTTTAACTACTCTGTATATAAGAATCATCATTAAAAATTAAAAAGAGAGATGGAATATAAGGGTTTCAGTTTGTGATTCTCATGAGCACAAATCCCTTCCTGTCCTGTCAAGCAACAACGTCATCTAAAATTTATAGCTGAGGTAACCAAAAGAATGACTGGAGATGAGCAAGCTTGGAGCGTAACGCTATTCCTCTTCTATTTCTTTATTTTTTTTAATAAAGAAGAAAGCTTCCTGGCAAATGGGGTCAGCCCAAAAGTAAAAGCAGAAAATAAAAGCATTTTAATTAAGGGTTCCCAAGTTGCTTTTCCTGTTACTCTTTTGGTTTAGACTCTTCTGGTTACCTTCTTACCTCAGCTATAAATTTTAGATAACGTTGTTGCTTGACAGCAGAGGATGGATATATAGTTATATTAAATTAAATTAAAATTAAAAAAGGAAAAAGAAAAAAGAAGAAGCTAATTGTGCTCTTAATTAAAAACAATGAAACATGTGATAGCTTTTACTGTTCAATTTCAATTTCTCATGACTTCTAGCGAGTTGTTGCCCAAACCTACAAACAAAACTGATTTTTTTCCATTCTTTTTATTTCATGACTGTATCAATTAACATCAGGTCACGGATGGAACGTCGAGGACCGGTCAGGTTTTTAAACTATATTTTTTTTCCATGGGATACATTATATTGATTAATTAACGTGTAATAAGGGTGTAATTGTTGGGTTCTTAGAGAATAATATGTTTTGGAACCTTATCTAATAGTTTAAGTTTTTAGATAAGATGGTTATTTGACATGAAATCAGAGCCTTGATAATCTAATGGTCTTGAATTCGAATATCATCATCCCTATTTATTTAATATGAATATTATCATCCCCATTTATTTAATAAAAAAATTAAGCACAAGGTAATGTGGGTGTGTGCAAGTTTTAAGCCTAAAGGCTTTTACTTGAGGGAGTGTATTAGATAATAATATAAATCATATCCTGAAAACTCTCACCTAACAACATAAATTTTTAAGTAAGATGGTTATTTGACATGGTTCTCCATCAACAAAACCACCATGGTGGTGATGAACCTTGATGATGAAAGTGTTTCAAGATGATAATGACAACACACAGTAGCGAAGTTACATGAAAGATGTTCACGTTTGGAAATGGCTCTAGAACAAACGCAGTGCGTTATTTTTGGCAGTGTATAGTAGTCCTAGACTGGAAAAGTGATTAATACTTAAAAGTGCATTTATATCATTTTTTTTTAAAAAAAAGAAGAAGCTAATTGTGCTCTTAATTAAAAACAATGAAACATGTGATAGCTTTTACTGTTCAATTTCAATTTCTCATGACTTCTAGCGAGTTGTTGCCCAAACCTACAAACAAAACTGATTTTTTTCCATTCTTTTTATTTCATGACTGTATCAATTAACATCAGGTCACGGATGGAACGTCGAGGACCGGTCAGGTTTTTAAACTATATTTTTTCCATGGGATACATGATAGTTATTAATTAACGTGTGATAAGGATGTAGTTGTTGGGGTCTACATCGACAAAACCACCATGGTGGTGATGAACGGGTTGTTAGAGAATAATATAAATCATGTTCTGAAATCTCATCTAACAGCTTAAATTTTTAGGTGAGATGGTTATTTGATATGGAATTAAAGTCTTGATGATCAAATGGTCTTAAGTTCAAATCTCACCATTCTTATTTATTTGATAAAAAATTAAGTATAAGTTAATATGGATCTGTGCAAGTTTTAAGTTCAAAAGCTTTTACTTGAGGAAGTGTGTTAGAGAATAATATAAATCATATCCTGAAACCATTTCTACCAACAAAACCACCATGGTGGTGATGAACCTTGATGGTGAAAGTGTTTCAAGATGATAATGGCAACCCACAGTAGCAAAGTGACATGAAAGATGTTCATGTTTGGCAATGGCTCTGGAACAAAGGCAGTGCTTTAGTTTTGGCAGTGTATAGTAGTCCTAGACTGGAAAAGTGATCTGGTTTAGTTGATGCTTTAACTGAGGGTATTGATAATTTATTTTCCATGATGGTTTAGCCACGAGGTTTTTGTTTTTTCCAAGAATTAGACCTCTTTAATATTATTGTCAATGAGTGTGTTGTCATTTTATATGTTGTGATAGTACATGACTCTGCTTCTTCTTCATGCTATCATTGGTGTTCATCATTTGTCGCTGTAGTTTTTCTTGCTCGAGTTAGAGAGGGGCTGCCGGATTAGTGTGTGTGTGTTGCGGCTTTCCTTAATCAGTTTTTTTTCTTTTATTTTCTTGCTTGCTTCCTCATTATTTCTGTTTCGTTGCCCCAATATTTTTCTCTTTGGTCTTGCTTAATCTTGCTTAATCTATGTCTTTGTGGTCTGTTATTTTTATGAAAGATTGATGACTTTGCTTTTTTTTCTTTTTCTTTTTTCAGTTTATTAGATCTTTAACGGCTTCCATTTTTCCTTTTGAGTTGTTGGTTAGGTTTCTTTGTTTAAGTTATCTCTTTTGAGCTTATTATGTTGGAAATAAATCAAGTGTGGTATAAAATCAATACAGCAAATGCAATATCAAAAACTCAATAACAAAACTAAAGAATAAAAATATGAATGAGAGGAAGGTTAACTTTATTGAACTGCTTCTCTCTTTAATTTCACTCTCTTTCTTGATTAATAATACATCATATTACAATCTTATTTACAGGTTTATAGGTATAAAGTCTTAGACTATAAAAAATTAAATTTACAATAGAAAAAACTAATCTGAATAAGAAACATATTATGCCGACTTAACTATTTGACGAATTCATTTAATTTAATTAGTCAATTGGCTTCTCTATTCTTTATAAAAACTAAAATCTGGTTTACTTTCAACATTCTCTCTTAAACTTGATTTTCTTATAACTCTCAGTATATCTTTTATTTTGAAAAACTGTCTCTTATTTTGAAAACACATCATATTTGAGTAGGTTTGTTAAAATATTCACGACTTGGTCTTGAATCTTTAGATACTTGACTTTAACTTTCTTACTTGCAATGCAATCTTTTAGATAATGAAATTTTATGCCAATATGCATACTTTTATCATGAAATATTGGATTCCTTGCTAATGCAATGCCTAGTGAGTTGTCTATATAAATTTTAGTAAGCTTCTTTTTTGGCATTCGCAATTCTTTCAATAATCTTCTTAGTCATATCTCCTTAGTCATATGGAATGACAAATATATAATACAGTAGTTGTTGGTGTGAGCTGTCAAAGTAAAGAAATTAGAGAAAGAATAGGACTCTGTTACGTAAAGGACTTTTCTTGCTTGTTTCCTCATGATTTCTGTTGCGTTGCCCTAGTATTTTTCTCTTTGGTCTTTCTTGATCTATGTCTTTGTGGTCTGTTATTTTTATGAAAGATTGATGACTTTGCTTTTTTTCTTTTTCTTTTTTCAGTTTATTAGATCTTTAACGGCTTCCATTTTTCCTTTTGAGATGTTGGTTAGGTTTCTTTATTTAAGTTATCTCTTTGGGCATATTATGTTGGAAATAAATCAAGTGTGGTATAAAATCAATACAGCAAATGCAATATCAAAAACTCAATAACAAAGCTAAAGAATAAAAATATGAATGAGAGGAAGGTTAACTTTATTGAACTGCTTCTCTCTTTAATTTCACTCTCTTTCTTGATTAATAATATATCATATTACAATCTTATTTATAGGTTTATAAGTATAAAGTCATAGACTATAAAAGAATTAAATTTACAATAGGAAAAACTTAGCTGAATAAGAAACGTATTATGCCGACTTAACTATTTGACGAATTCATTTAATTTAATTAGTCAATTGGCTTCTCTATTCTTTATAAAAACTAAAATCTGGTTTACTTTCAACATCCTCTTTTAAACTTGATTTTCTTATAACTCTCAATATGTCTCTTATTTTGAAAACACATCATATTTGAGTAGGTTTGTTAAAATATTCACGACTTGGTCTTGAATCTTTAGATACTTGACTTTAACTTTCTTACTTGCAATGCAATCTTTTAGATAATGAAATTTTATGCCAATATGCATACTTTTATCATGAAATATTGGATTCCTTGCTAATGCAATGCCTAGTGAGTTGTCTATATAAATTTTAGTAAGCTTCTTTTTTGGCATTCGCAATTCTTTCAATAATCTTCTTAGTCATATCTCCTTAGTCATATGGAATGACAAATATATAATACAGTAGTTGTTGGTGTGAGCTGTCAAAGTAAAGAAATTAGAGAAAGAATAGGACTCTGTTACGTAAAGGAAATCTCATATGTTAAGGGAAACCTTTATTTTTGCAATAGAGATTGTATTGAATAGGAAAACTAAAATCCTTCTCTGTATAAAAGCTGAAGATACTCTATTATGTAGGTTAAGCAAAATAGAGAAAAGAATAAAAAGAACAGACTTCCAAACTTCTAAAGTTAACATGGTATTAGAACGATGGGTTCCTAGGACCTTTGTTCAACCCATCTTATGACTAGAAAAAACACTCAAATAGTCTAGACTCCATGGCAAAATCAACAAAATTGATGGAACACCTAAACCTCTAAACCGAATCAATCCTTACTAGCCTGACGACCAAGATGACAGAAGTTCTTTCTAGATCATAAACCTCCCAACACCTAGCACCTGCTGATTTTTTGACTACTCCAATCGGCATTAAATTGAATGACTCAAATTTTGCCTTGTGGTTCCAAGCTATAGAGATGTATATCTTTGGCAAAAACAAGCTGGGATATATTAATAGAGACATTCCTTAGCCTCCAGAAACCGACCTAACATTTAGAAGATGGTAAATTGAGAATGCCATCATCAAAGGATGGCTAATTAATTCAATAGAACCTTCCTTAGTTGTTAATTTTATTCGCTTCCCAACTGTATAACAAGTGTGGGATTTTGCTGCTACAACATATTTTGATGGGACAAATACGTCTCAGGTTTATGACCTCCATCATCGTGTGACTCTGATGAAACAAGCTGGCGGATCCATTGAAAAGTACTATAATAACCTTCAAAGCTTATGGCGAGAAATAGATTTTTGGCGTCCTAACCCAATGGATTGTGATATGGACATTTAGAATTACAATTTAATCTTACCGGAAGATCAAGTGTGTACCTTTCTTAATGGATTGGATGATCGGCTAGACAAGACCATGAGCGATGTACTTCAGCTAAAACCATTCCTTATAGTGGAGCAAGCTTATGCCCACTTCAGACGGGAAGAAATAAGGCAGACAGTAATGACTTTAGAGGCTGAGAGTGCTCCTAAAATGGTTATGAATTACAAATGACTCAAGGCAGGTCGTTATCACACTCCGATAAAGACAGGTTTTCTCTCCCTGAACAATGACAGACCAAATCCATCTGAAAAAATATCAGCTCCATCAAATGGAATGAAGTGCACTCACTATAGCAACACCAAACATACCCGTGAAACCCGCTTTAAGTTACATAGATACCTAGATTGATGGCATGAACTCCAAGACAAGGAAGAAATGAGACACTCCTAATGGCAGTGACACGACTAAAAGATTGATGTCTTCTCCCAAGTGCAGGAGTGTCGAAGTCTTACTAGCCCGATGACCAAGATGATAGAATTTCTTTCTAGATTACAGAACTCTCAACACCTACCACCTGTTGATTCTTCGACCACTCCAATTGGCATCAAATTGAATGACTCAAATTTTGCCTTATGGTCCCAAGTTGTAGAGATGTATATATTTGGCAAAAACAAGCTGGGATATATTAAGGAGACCTTCCTCAGCCTTCAGAAACCGACCTAACATTCAGAAGATGGCAAACTGAGAATGCCATCATCAAAGGATGGCTGATTAATTTAATAGACCCTTCCTTAATTGCTAATTTTATTCGCTTCCCAACTGTAAAACAAGTGTCAGATTCTGCTGCTACAACATATTTTGATGGGACAAATACGTCTCAGGTTTATGACCTTCATCATCGTGTGACTCTGATGAAACAAGCTGGCGGATCCATTGAAAAGTACTATAATAACCTTCAAGGCTTATGGTGTGAAATAGATTTTTGGCATCCTAACCCGATGGATTGTGATATGGACATTCAGAAATACAATTTAATCTTACCGGAAGATCGAGTGTATACCTTTCTTAATGGATTGGATGATAGGCTAGACAAGACCATGAGCGATGTACTTCAGCTAAAACCATTCCTTATAGTGGAGCAAGCTTATACCTACTTCAGACGGGAAGAAATAAGGCAGACAGTAATGACTTCAAAGGCTGAGAGTGCTCCTAAAATGGTTATGAATTACAAATGACTTAAGGCAAGTCGCTATCACACTCCAATAAAGACAAGTTTTCTCTCCCTGAACAATGACAAACCAAATCCATCTGAAAAAATATCAGCTCCATTAAATGGAATGAAGTGCACTCACTATAGCAACACCAAACATACCCGTGAAACCCGCTTTAAGTTACATAGATACCTAGATTGATGGCATGAACTCCAAGACAAGGAAGAAATGAGACACTCCTAATGGCAGCATAGGGAGAGCTGTTATAGCCACCAGGGAACCTTCATTATCCATGCAGAAACCACACATAATTCAGGTAACAACAGTAATGTTCTCTACAGCTCCACTAACAATGTTGATGACAACTGGATTCTTAACTCTAGGGCTATAAATCGTATAAAATTTGACTCCAATGATTTTTCCCATACTACTATGCCAAGACGAAGTCATGTTACTACTGCTAATGGGGTTCCTTGTCTGATTATAAGGACCGAAACTGTGACTCTATCTCTTTCTTTATCATTATCTCAAACTTTACTTGTTCCATCCCTTTCCCACAAACTCATTTCTGTAAGCCAAGTTACTAATGATCTCATTTATGTGGTAGTGATATACTCTACATTTTGTCTTCTTCAGGATATTCTCGCCAAAGAGATAACTGGGTGTGGTACTAAGAGGGAGGATTATACTATATCGATGACCTTAGTTCAGGCATAGCAAACCTTATGGATCATGCGGTTAGCAAGAAAGAACAATAGATTTGGTTATGGCATCATCGCTTAGGACATTCTTTAATTAGTTATTTGAAGCACTTATTTCCAGATTTATTTTTCAATGGAATGTATTCAAACTTTATGTGTAATACTTGCATTCTAGCCAAGAGTCATAGGGTTTCATATCCTGTGAGCATGAATAAAAGTACAATTTCATTTGCATTGATACACTCTAATGTGTGGGGACCTTCCTCTATTACTATTGCTTCTAGACATCGTTGGTTTGTGATTTTTATCTATAATTGCACTCAAATGACATGGTTGTACTTACTAAAACACAAGGATGAAGTAATTAGTGTGTTCAAATCCTTCCATATCATGGTTTAGACTCAATTTTCTATGAAGATTCAGGTCCTTTATTTTGACAACAGAGAGGAATATATTAATCAGCAGTTTCAAGCATACTTTCAGAATTATGGTCTTCTCCGTGAGACCTCATGTGCTCAAACCTCACAATAAAATGGTCTTGCTGAAAGAAAGAATTAACATATCTTAGAAACTGCACGTGCTTTATTAATTGGGGCATATGTACCTAATCGTTAATGGATTGATGTCGTCATTATAATCATGCACTTGCTAAGTCGTAAGCCTACTAAGGTACTAACATTTCAGACTCCTTTAAAGGTTATATCTGACCATGTTCCATTGCCTACTATGTTATTGTTCCCTTCTTGTATTTTCAGTTGCATTGCATTCGTACACCTCCATAAGAATCAGAGATCTAAGTTAGATCCCTATACAATCTGATGCTTGTTTTTAGGGTATAGAGTACATAAGAAAAGATATTGTTGCCTTGATCCCACCACAAAACATACCTACACTACCATGGATGTCATGTTTTTAGAATTTATTACGTAAAGAAAATCCCATATGTTAAGGGAAACCTTTATTTCCATAATAGAGATCATATTGAATAGGAAAACTAAAATCATTCTCTGTATAAAAGCTAAAGGTACTCTATTATGTAGATTAAGCAGAATAGAGAAAAGAATAAAAAGAATAGACTTACAGACTTTTAAAGTTAATAGTTATATATTTAACTTCACATGTTGACAAAGTGACTATAGATTGCTTCTTTAAACTCCACGTGAATGGTATAACTCCTATGTAGAAAACAAAACTTATAGAGTTATTTCTATCATCTATATCTCTAGCTCAATCACTATTAATATAACCCACAAGTTTAAAGCTATTAGAATAACTATAGAATAAGCTAAAATCAGCAATACCTTTGATATATCAAATAATTTGCTTCAAAGTTTTGAAGTGTGTCATAATAAATATCTCTCTAAACATACTTATTAGTCTCACTGCAAAAAAAAATATTCAGATGAGTGCATGTTAAATACCTCAAACTCCCAATTAGGCTTTTGGATGTTGTAGAGTTTATCATCTCCCCTTCATTATTCTTTAATATTTGTATTCCATACTCAACTAAAGTATTCACTTTTACACAATTCTTCATCTTGAACTTTTTCATAACCTCCTTTGGAAAAACATTCTAATTCATAAGGATTCTATATTTTCCTTTTGATGTTAATCTCTCAATAGTAGGACATAGTTAGTTGTCATTGAACTCAATCATGCATTTGATCATGTACTCAATTGGTTGTTGAATGTCAGTAAGGAACTTAATTGATAGATTATAATGAAAATGATATGAGACACCACAACTTAATGAACCATTAACAAATAACATTTTTTAAAATTGGTTCAAATATTTGGATGTTGAATGTTCTTGATCTAGGCCATTAAACTCGATTAATCTATTGGAATGAGTAAACCAAAAGAAGTTAACAAGGAACCTGCTCAGTATTGTAATATGATGGCTTATACACTTCCGGTGATTGATAATGGAATCCCCTACACCTACAAAGAAGTAATACAGAGTGTAGAAAGTGCAAAATGAAAAGAGGCAATTGATGAAGAGATGAAATCTCTCCTCAAGAATCAATCAATATATCATCCACATATAAGAGCAAATAGATGAAAGAACCATCAAGAAGTTTGCAAAAAATTGTCAACTTTTTTCCAACCACCATGACTTTTTTGTTGTAGTAGTTAGTTGTTGGTTGGTATTTATTAGGTTGCACATGGGTTACTGCCAAGGCTCTTATTTTCTTCTATAAATGGAGATAGAGACGAGACAATGATATAGATAGAAAGAAAAGGGGTGTAGTGAGTGCAGGTGCAACTGTGAGAGTAAGAAAGTACAGATTTGAGAGAAACACCGAGTATAAGAGTAAAACATTGAGTTTTGTGGGATTGTATTAGATTAAGTTGAGTATTTGTATCATTCTTCCAATAATATACAATTTACTACTTTTGTGGACGTACCTAGTTTTGGAAAACAATGTAAATCTACTTGTTTGTGTTTTATTTGTATTTGCTTTCAATCCAGTATGCACAACAATTTGATCTTTTGTTTTTTTCTTCTTTTTCTTAGTTATTTTTTTATAATCTTTTTTTTTATTCGGTCACCATTTACTTAATGGTATATATTGCTTTATATATAAATTCTGCTCAATTACTATGAAAAATAAATAAATAAATTCAGCTTAAACTAAATAGTGCGCATGTTTATCCTTAAAAGTTATTAAATGTTGCTTAAAAATCAAATTATTTTTGGAGTTGTTTAAATTCGTGACTGATTTATGAAATAAACTTGAAAATTTAAAGCTCCATTGCGAACAATAAAAAACTGACTTGAGTTCACTCAATCCAATTACTCGGACCCCAGAGGAGGTCATATCTAAGCAAATATCACTTTTACTCTTATGAATTTCTACTCTTTTCTACATCAATTGAAGATATCAACGTCTCCAAAGATTACCTGCTGTGAAGCGCAGGTATTAAATCTAGTAAGGAACACTAAAAGGCATGGTTCATATATAGTCAATATAGCCAGAGGCGGAACCAAGGGGTGGCAAACAGGGCCAGGCCTGCAAAATATTCCTATAAAATATTTTAGATATTTTTTATTTAGTATTTAAATATAATAAGTAATAGGTTATCTAATAATAAATTAGTGAGAGTAAGAAAGTACAGATTTGAGAGAAACACCGAGTATAAGAGTAAAACATTGAGTTTTGTGGGATTGTATTAGATTAAGTTGAGTATTTGTATCATTCTTCCAATAATATACAATTTACTACTTTTGTGGACGTACCTAGTTTTGGAAAACAATGTAAATCTACTTGTTTGTGTTTTATTTGTATTTGCTTTCAATCCAGTATGCACAACAATTTGATCTTTTGTTTTTTTCTTCTTTTTCTTAGTTATTTTTTTATAATCTTTTTTTTTATTCGGTCACCATTTACTTAATGGTATATATTGCTTTATATATAAATTCTGCTCAATTACTATGAAAAATAAATAAATAAATTCAGCTTAAACTAAATAGTGCGCATGTTTATCCTTAAAAGTTATTAAATGTTGCTTAAAAATCAAATTATTTTTGGAGTTGTTTAAATTCGTGACTGATTTATGAAATAAACTTGAAAATTTAAAGCTCCATTGCGAACAATAAAAAACTGACTTGAGTTCACTCAATCCAATTACTCGGACCCCAGAGGAGGTCATATCTAAGCAAATATCACTTTTACTCTTATGAATTTCTACTCTTTTCTACATCAATTGAAGATATCAACGTCTCCAAAGATTACCTGCTGTGAAGCGCAGGTATTAAATCTAGTAAGGAACACTAAAAGGCATGGTTCATATATAGTCAATATAGCCAGAGGCGGAACCAAGGGGTGGCAAACAGGGCCAGGCCTGCAAAATATTCCTATAAAATATTTTAGATATTTTTTATTTAGTATTTAAATATAATAAGTAATAGGTTATCTAATAATAAATTATTATTTCATTAATTAATTATTTTTGAATATAAAATTATCTCTTCATCCAAGTTGTAAAAACAAAAATATAACCTAAATAAAAATATAACGTGTTAAATTTAATTATTTATTACTATTTTTTTATCCTTTTTTTTTTAGAATTCTAACCAAAAAATATAATAATACAAAGCAATGTAGAAAAATTAAAATAAAGCTGTCAATTAATTTATTATTCATTAAAATAAGGTAATTAGTGATCCAAATTTAATTTTTTTTATGTTTGTTAAGAATTTCATGAGGTTTATATGTATATAATTCTGCTATTTTTTTCTAACTCTACTAGTTTTACCATTTTTTGATTTTTTATTATAGTGAATGTCATTTTTTCTAATAAATTGAATATATTTTATAGATTTGTTTTGATTAAATTTGGATTTTTTCCTAATTTATTTTTAACAAAATCATTAAAATTATCAATTTTTTCTCACATATCTAATAAATTTATCTAATAAATTTTTCATGATATTTCTAGTCAAATTAAATTCTTTAAAAAATACCTACCCCCGTTTTAATTCAATTTAAATTTTTTTTGGAACTAATAATTTTATTTTTTTATGTTTGATTTTCTTTTATATATTAATTTTTTAATATATAATTTTACTTTTATATATTAACATGTAAAAATTTATACCTGTTATATTACTTTTGGCCCTCCCTGTTAGGTAATCCCATCTCCGTCCCTGAATATAGCAATGATAGTGTAATGATTTTTTTGTAATAAAATCAAATAATTTTTTCTGGTTCATATATAGTCAATATAGCAAAATATATATATATATATATATATATATATATATAGCAATGATAGTGTACTGTTTTTTTGTAATAAAATCAAATAATTTTTTAAGATAATATAGTTTTTTATGATACATTAATCATTATTAAATAGATTAGAAATAAGTTAGTTATTTTATTTTTTACAATTAAATAACTTTATTAATTGTCCTTCAAAACAAAACAAAAAAAATATTAAACAACTATAAGATCACTAGTCATATATATTTGAACAGCATTATGTATATATATTTTTTGTTTCGTTTTTTTCAATAATATATATATATATATATATTAAATTTTCATTTTTAAAATTATAAATTAACTAAATTCTGTATCAACTGATTATTTAAAATGTTTTTCACTAATTTAAGCACAAAAAAACGAGGTAGCCTATTTCAAACCCGACTTGCTTTTTAGGCATTGTTCATAATTGGAAATCAAATAAAAAAAGAAATTAAATCCCAGTGCTACGAAAAATAAATCCAGCATGGGAAAACTTGTTTCTATTATCGGTAACTGTTTTCCAGGCCATAAACTCCTCCATTCTATTCACCCCTGGTTTTGCAAGGGAATCGACCATGAAATTTGCTTCTTGAAGGGTATGACAGAAGAAAACATTACCCAAAACAGAAGAAAACCGAGAGGCTTTAATGGATAAATCATGGAATTTTCAAAATCTAGAACTAGGTTTAGTCATCCAATTTACCATGGAAGCTAGGTCGGATTCCACTGAAAGATCTTTCATTAAAATCATCCCTTGTAGAACACAATTCAATAACATTTATAACTGCTCGCAGCTCAGCTTCCTTGGAGTTTTTAGACACCTCTTACAACTCCCAAATGATCTCTTAATACCGGTACCAATTCTTATCGCCACAAACTTCTCAAATCCGACTTGGATATGCGCCAAATTAACAATGGCGCCGTTCTTTAATAAAGACAAATATGATTTTGTCAAAACCCACATGAACGAATCAGTCAAAACCAACACAAACAAAACCCTTTTCATCCAAGAAGAAGGGAGGAGATGGTGGTTATCTTTATTGAGTTGATTTTGACACTGTTTTTCCCTGTGCCCCAGTAACCCTACAAGACCAACCAGACCTAAGTACTGATATTTAATTTTTTTACCTATTCATATAAAAGCTCAATCCAATCCGTAAGTACTCAGTTATTATTTCTAGCTTGCACCAAATCAGACCTAAGTACTCCTGGGCCACTATCCAGCCCAGGTTACGTGGAAAGAGAGATGAACAAAGCGTCGCTCATGGGATGACACGTCATTCAAAGTCGTCTTCTTCACTATGTCATCGGAATTTGGCTTTCACATGGATTTCACAACATGCCGACAGGCATATTAGACCTCATAAATGTAAATCTAACTTCAAAATCTATTTTGAAGTATCCAATTCAAAGCTTGTAAGTCGGCAACCAGAGGGATTTTTCCAGCTGAAATTGTACTGGAAGATAAAGAAACAACCCTGAAAGGAGGAGGCGAAGAGAAGTCTAGAAATGAGAGATAACATTCCATGCGACAGAATCACTCCTAAAGTCAGCAACTCAGCAAAGGTTCCAGAGTTGAGTCCGGAGTTTGAAGTGAAGCTATACAAATAGTCAAAATGTCTTAAACATTCAATCAATTAAATAATAAAATAACAAACACCTTTCAGAACTTTCCGAACCTATCAATCTTTCTTTCCTTGAGTTTTCCCTCTTTTTTCAAACAATAATTTTGCGTTATTTGATAAACATCACCATATTTGTTGTTGCTCAAAGTATTTGATGCCTTTAATCCATTTACAATAATTATTAGTATTGGATTGTTGGCATAGTCTAATTGTCCATAATTACAATAATTTTGCAATGATTTACAACACATTCCCACTGGAAAATTGGTACATAATACCTTTGAATTGCCATTATCATGTAAGTTGATCCAGTGGGATTAATCAAGAATCTCTTTGCTCGAAATGTGATATTTTGCATCTCTCCGGCTATAGGAGATGCTGAATGCTGATTGATTAACAGACGTCGTGAAGGTTTGGAGTTGGGCATCTCTTTCAAGATCGTGAGTCGTACAAGATTTTTTTATCAGATTACATCAAGTCATTATTAATTTCTTCTTCTTTTCTTCAATTTGAATCGAATCAAGTCTCCAATTCAAATGGGTCTCGGGTCAATCTTTCTGTCTAGGCTTTATAACTATGACTTAAACTATATAAATCTATTAATACTAATTATTTTTTCATTGTAATATGAAAATTAATTAAACAATCTTTTAATCAGTGTTTACCATCTTTAATCCAACTAAAAAAACATTTCAAAAATTCCTTCTTTCCTAGTTAAATCTTCCCTCCATATAACCTTCCTTTCTTTTTTATGTTTTATTTTTGAAAAAAAGGAAGGAAAAAAAGTTTAAAAAAAAAAACATAAACTTTAGGCAAGGACTAAGTTATAAATGAAATTTAAAGTATAGAGTTTTCAAAACCACAAGGACTAGCTAATTAGTTGTGTTCAACTACAGGGACTAAGTCACTAACTCTTCTTTCTTCGGGGTCAAGTTAGCTTCTCTCGTTATTGGGTACAAGCCTGGCACGTCCCATGCAGAAAGGTCATGTACTCTTATGAACTTGCTCTGTCTTCTATCAAAAATACCATTAGCGGCAAGAATTCCAGGTGAGCTTTTGCGTTTTGCCATTTTTTCAGTCAGACCTTTCATCAAACTCCTTGTGTCACTTACTATTACCATTAAAGAATTCTCAAAATCAAACCCCAATCAAATGTCCAGCCATATCCCATTTGATATCATAACTAGAATCCTCTCCAATCTTGACATCAAGACTCTCCTATGCTTCAGGAGCGTGTCAAAAGAATGGCGTTCTTTAATAGACAGCAATGGTTTTATCAGCACCCATATGAGTCTGTCAATCAAAACCAACACTAACAACACCCTTCTTATTCTTGGAGAAGGAGGCCTTAATCCCATAAACTTCGACGATCTTTCTCCTGGTGACCTATTAAACTTGCAAGACCAACCATTTATTTCAATATTTGGATGGCAAGATGTTCGTTTAATGGGTTCTTGTAATGGTTTGGTGTGTTTAAGCAATGATGATGGTGACGTTGTTATACTTAATCAATCAACGCGAGAAAATAAAGGGATACTGTCTCTTGTTCGACATAGATTTGAACTTTCTGTTAGTTCGGCACCAGATGAGCATTGGGTTTGGGGAAGCGGATATGGGTTTGGTTACGATGCAGTTTCTAATGACTATAAGGTTGTGAGTATCGCCAAGTTTCTTGGAATAGGTTTTACTAGTTTCAAAGAATCAGAAATGACAATTTATAGTGCAAAGAAAGATTTGTGTTGGGTTATTAAGATCCCTTATGCTATGCTGTTTACGAATGATAAAATGGGTGTTTACGTTCATGGATCATTGCATTGGATTGCTAAGGGGTTTGGTAGTTGGAGGGATAGAATTGTTGGCTTTGATCTTGGATTGGATGAGTTTAGAGAGGTGCCACAACCTGATTATGGGGGTAATATTGTGATTGACATTGATCTTGGTGTGTTGGGCAGTTTTTTGTGTGTGTTTGCTAAATAAATGGTTCGGGTACTGTAATGGTAGAATTCAAAAATAGAAGAGAGGAGAATTAGAGATTGGAGTGCTGACGTTTGGATTATGAAAGAATATGGGGTTAAGGAGTCTTGGAGTAAGGTGTTCTCTATTTCGAGAAATGTGTTGTTTTATGATTCAGTAAGGCCGTTGAGTTACTCTAGGAAAGGTAGGGAAGTTTTGTTAGAATTGGATGAGAGAAGACTTGTTTGGTATGGCATGGAAACTAGAAGGGTTGTGGATGTTGTGATTCAAGGAAGG
This sequence comes from Populus euphratica, assembly GCF_000495115.2. NCBI lineage: Eukaryota > Viridiplantae > Streptophyta > Magnoliopsida > Malpighiales > Salicaceae > Populus > Populus euphratica. Next base: position 67,470 of record NW_011500352.1, read on the forward strand.
AAGAAGGAGCGTTTGGAAGCAATTTTATGTTTGAATTCCCTTGTTCCTCCTGATGGTAATGACAGAGTTGTTAACAGTCAGCAGCCGACGAAAGAGAAAAAGAAGAACGAAGAAGAGGTATTGCTTGATCTTGTTTTTCTTGGAGTCTTGGGATTGATGATTGAATTGCTAAATGTTTGCATTTTTCAGTTGAACTTTAGTATCTGAGGTTACTAAAATAACTGGTGATGTAATTACTAATGAATATATTGTATCATGGATAATCCAATTATTAGCATTTTCATTAGAGATTTGAGCCTACCCTGTTGTGGCTTTGTACTTTTCAGGGATGACTTCCTTTCATCAGGATTTAAGCTCAAACTGTAGGCAAAACCAAGTGAATGTGAAGCTTTGAAGCTGGGAAGCAACAAGGGTTACAGAACATTTTCAGTCAGTGTTTCATTTTCATGTTTTTGTTTTCCCCGGCCGGGGTATGGTGGGGGCAATATGAATACAGTAGTCCTGCCTTCTGTCTTTTGAGATCTCCATCACCTTATCATGCTTGAACATATTAAAAAACCTTAGCTATAATTCTTTCCAAAATGTAAAGACTAACTAGTTCAAAAACATATTATTATGTGTTACTTGATATTACTAATACTGAGTGTGTGGTGCGAAATATTATTGCGATGTTAGACTGGTTCTGATGTACTTTTCTGTGCATCCCTCACGTTTACATATCTGGATTGGATGATGGATTGCAAATGTTATACTAATGAACAACATCGTGCGAGCATTGATAGCACTGATTTTTCTGCAGAAATCTTGAATTCACCTGACTAAGATGCTGTTCAATCTTTGTTATTTCGAGTTATATGAAACATCACCAGACTCGGCAGTCTGACTCGTTAGATTTTCAGCTATTCAATTTTTATCTAAATTTTTTTCTTTATTGCTTAACATGCATATCTGGATATCCCTGTAGAACACACAAGAAACTTATTTTCAGGATCTAGGATTAGTTGCTAGAGGTTCAACTACTTGCATTGTAGAATTTAGGATTGATTACTTTGATTACACATATATGAACAGACATTTGGAAGGAAAGATTTCAATTACTATCGTTCAGTTTCTGTAACTTTCCATGAGGTTCTGCTATCATTGCTTAACACAGCATGTAGCTAGCTGACAGCTTGCTCTGAATCTGGTATACATTGCAATAGCTAAGGTTCATGTACAACAAAACTATTCAAGTCCTAGTGTGCTTCTTGAATTCTTAGACGTTGTTTGGTGTCTCTAATTACCTGATAGGCACTGTCCCCCTTCTGTTCACTTTCGAGTCTAATTACTTGATTCATTCTCTTATTATGGGCTTACAGAATTGAAAACCTGAGAAATGAGCAGATAACACAATATGCTGTTCAAGATAACTCTATTTTGTCAATTTATCTAAATATCTCGACCCTGAAACCTACCTTGTTCTGGTCTTTATTTTCATGTTAATGGACCAAAGTTATTGCCTGATCCGTCCTCAACCTAGATCAAGGCTTTAATCATGTGAGATGAATCAATTAAAACAATATCATTTATTAAAAAACAAAATGATTGTAACCCTCAACTAAATCAATCCCCACCTAGTTTTTTTAAACCTAGCCCAGCTCAAGTCTGACATCAACATGGCCTGGCAGGCCAGCTCTAATAACAATGGTCTGGACTTTCACAGGCATTCAGTTCTTAATTTTAACTCGTCAACTTCAAATTAGACTGCCCATTATCCAGTAGCAGATGTTTGTCCCATGATGCTCTTATGATCTCCATTGTGTTGATCAAAATCAAGATTCTGGGGGGGTATCCAAAGCTGGATAAATTTTATGGTGATGAGAACAAATAAGTAGCCACATGATTTCCACCATTCAGTAGTGCAACAGAGCTGACATAACCTGCACATGCCTCCATGGAAGTAATTCCATGCAGATCACAAACAAAAGAGGAAACGATGCCACTTGCGGTAGAAAACAACAGGCTATATAACAGGATACACATATTGGTCTTTTCAAGTTAACAGGATTTTACAATTCCACTGCGGTTTCCTTCATTCTACTACGAGGGTTAGGCATCGGGAAGTAAAACTGACAATAAAATTAGCACGAAAACCTACTACATCCAAGGTCAGTGACGGTTGTTACATTTTCATTCTGATCATAGTCGAGTAATCACCATTTCATCTAACCACGTTAATTCACAAAGGACACAACAAAAAATAAACGATCGGAAAAACAAAATAAGCTTCTTCGTTATCTGTTCTACTATCAGAAGTGAGCAGAAGGTCATTGTTCCATGCACCTGCAAGTAACAAGAAAAAAACTAGTCTGATTACCTGTTTGGTATGCATCAGACTGCAAGTAAATTAATCAACATATGAAGAACAGACATGATAGCAGGCACACCAAAAAGGTTTTAAACCCAGAGGATGATAGCAAGTCAAAGATGTCCATTAATGAAGAGGAAGAGGAAGCGCATGCATGGAAGCAAGGGGGATTCAGCAACAACAGAACTTCTAAAGCTAAACTACTCCGGTGAAAATTTATAACTAACCAGCAGGATAATCAAATCACCAACTAAAACACACAAAAACAGGAGACACAACAATACTAAAGATTGTGGATCATACTAACCAGTCATCATCATGGAACATCATGACCGTTTGAATAAATGATGCCGTGCTAACACCTCTCCTACCCCCACTGCAGATATGCTTTCACATCCAAGAAGATCACGAAGCTTTGTATCACATTGTATCGCCATTGAATTTAACGGATCCTAAAGACACATGAAAACCATGGAACATTTAAATTCCAGCTAACTTATCTAAAATAAAAATTAAGGTTTATTGGGAAAAAACAGTATATAATAAAAGAGAGATTTATCCAAAACAAAAGTTTCATTCTAGAAAATTAATTAACAAGCTAATATGGAAAGTGCATGGGGAAAGAGATGGATATCTAAACTCATTACGCACCTCCAACTGTTTTAGCTTTATGTACTCCCAAACACGTCTGGATGCTTCTGTTTGGGTCATTTCCCTCTCAGTAGTCCCCAAAAACTCGGCAAGTCTTTCAGATATCACCACAAGTGATGCACCAGGTTCAGTATTTTCAGTTGGGGTCTCAACATCCACCTTTGCTCGCTTGGCTTGACTGGATTCCTCTGAACACACATTATCAAGAAAAAGAAAATTTTAACCATCTCAAAGTCACTGCAGAACAACACCACCAACAACAGCATGCTTACTGTAATTATCATAGAACATACTTGATGGTTGAAGCGGGATGATATGTTTAGCCAGTAACTTATTCATCTTAAACATGTCAGTGCAGTCTGTCTCAAAAACCACACGTAAAGCATCATCGCAAATTATCTTCCTCTTGTTACTTGGATCCTGGAGGTTGTTTTTCCTTATGTATTGCCACAATTGCTTCACAATCTGCACAAACACAAACCACCATTCTTAGAAACAACAAAGAATTACTCCATGAACAGCAAAGCCACCCAGCCAAACTAAGAACTGCGCCTGACCAACAGCATATACCTCAGTCCTTGGCAACGCTGGCTCGCCAACAATGGCCTGAAGTTCAGGTGAAACACCACATACTTTGTTTAACCCCCCAGGTCCACCTCTTCTTTTGGATCCAACTGGAGCACTGCTGCAAAATAGAAAAATACAAACACAAGTTCAATCTCATGCTCCTATAAACGGCTGCATGATTTTGCATTTCAAAACAGCTTCAAGCTCCGATCAAACAAAATCAACAACGGCCGGAACTTGCACACTAATCATCAGCTAAAAATACCCAGAAATAGAGACTTGCACACTAACCATAAGCTAAAAAATGCCCAAATAATGGATTTTTCTACTCGGCAACAAATTTATAATAAACCTCCAATTGGGTCACTATTTAACCAAAAAAAGTGACAGTTAAAATATTTTTTACTGTCTTTTTAGTAACTACAAAGACTCAAACTTTATAATAAATATTACTAACCAAAAACAGATGGAAGTTATAAACTCTATAAACTAATAACTTACTTCTATAATTTACCCTCAATTTAAGAAAAAAAACAAAACAAAACAAAAATTTCTTAAAAAAAAAAAAGCTAAATTTGCAACGAGTAAAATAGTACAAATAAACCCTCAAAACCTCAAATTGAGCCATGAAAAAAACCTAAAAAGACAAAAAAAACCTCAACTTTTACCTCTCTTTAGCCACTTCATTAGCAACAACCCCAGCATTTTGCACATGCTGTGTCTGCCTATGCTGCTGCTGCTGAGCTTGCAGCTGAGGTGGCGGCGCTGGGGGAGTCGCCACCGCTTGTGGCTGCCTAAAGTTAAGGTCCTGAGAAAAAAACTGGTGCTGGTGGTGTTGTTGAGGATGGTGCTGGCGCTGGTGCTGGTGCTGGTGGTGAGGGTGAATGGCAAAATGGGAAGGGTGAAATTGTTGTTGAAATTGGAGGGCAAAATGGTCTTTAGGGGTTAAGTTAAGAGCTTGCCCTTGTTGGAACTGAAAAGCTTGCTGTTGTGGTGGCGGATGCCCGGTGGTGGTCACGGAGGCGGGGGCGGTAGCACTGGCGGTGGTAGTGATGGGGTGGGAACGGAGGAGAAGGTCAATTTGGTCACGAATAAAAGCAGCTTTGTGTGACAAATCTAACCCTAATTTAGCTTCAAGTTGCTGTACGACACCGTTTAATGAAGTAACGGCGCTTGGGCCTGCCTGCCGCAGCACCGTCTCTACTCCTTTCGCTATCTCCTGGTCCGTCACCATGGCTTGCCTCGCTTCTCTCTCTTCACAAATACTTCTAACGGAAAAAACGGACACAAACGGTAACTCTCTCTTTCTCTCTAGAAACCTCTCTCTCTCTCTCTCTCTCTCTCTCTCTCTCTCTCACTAGAAAACTTCTCTGTCTCTTTCTCTGTCTACTTTCTCTCTATCTCTCTCTTTATAATTTTCAAACGGACGGAAATGACCTCTCGTTTTTCAAACTGGAAATGACGGTTTGCCCCGGTGAGAGGCGTGTTTGAGATGGTATAATGGGTATTTGAAGAAGTCTTCTCTTTCTTGGAGCTCTAGTCTGTCATTTTGGGCATGCGGGATGACGGTTTTGGGCTTGCAGATTGGGCGTTGTAGGGGAGGGGAGGCAGGGGTGAGGAGGTAAATCGGGTGGATTTGCAAGTGGGATTTTATTTTATCTTGGAATTTAAAAAGGAAAAGATAAGACTGGAGACAGTGGATAAAGATATAATTAAATTGAAAAGGGGAAATGACAAGATAAAGTGGGTTTAAGTTTTTATTTATTTTTCTATTTAAAAAAATTATCTATTGATACAATCAGTATTATTAAACTTGTTTCCATATGAGTAGAATTGAATTTTATTTTTATTAATATAAATATTTAAATTATTTTATATATATTTTGATTAATTTTATAACTTTTAATAATTATTATATTAATAATCACAGGATTTAGATTTGAAATCACCGGAGAAATAAATTTTTTAATTTTAAATTTTTATTATTAAATCATCAACTAGATAATTAAGAGCTTAAATTTTTACTATTAAATCACCAGCAGATAATTAAGAATTGAATTTTAATTTTTCTTCTATTAATCAAATTAAAATTTAATGTAATTTAAAAAAATAGATACATGGACACAAAATTAGTTATTACTATTAATAATAAAGATTATATGTTTAAAAAAACAAGTGAGGATATATTGGTCATTGGAATTGGATTTGTGAGTGGGAAAATGGATGGTTTGATAGGAATTTAGAAGGGTGGGTCAACAACATAAGGATGTTGGTAAAGACCAAAGGGTAACAAATTAGAGCTTTATTGATCCAAGATAGCTACTATTGGAACACCTTCTCTTGCAGCAGCATCACTTTTGTTTTTTAAGGAAAGAGAAATAATTAGACTTTGGAAAACAAAAAGACAAAACATGGTTCTACATTAAAAAATTAATGTTATTAAATTTAACTCGGTTTGGTAGGTTAATTTTATTAATTTGTTGATTGATTTAAAAAAATTAAATGATATCAGTTTAATTATATATATATATATATATATATAAAGTTCTTTTGAATTAATCTAGATTACCTCATTAATATTATAATCTGAATTTTAAATAAAATTTAATAAATTTTTCTAAATTACTAAGTTTGTGTCACGATCGTATCTTTATGACTATAATATAAGCAATTATTTAACATCAAAACTGTGTAAGTTGTCAAGATGTGATGAAAAGGCTTCGATATTAGTTTCATAAATGGACAAGGGGAGGACTTGAGTTCTTTTTATGGGGCCTGAATTATTATTATTATTATTATTATTATTATTTTCGCAAACAAGTCAAGCACAAAGGGAATTAAAGAAAGAAAAAGAAAACAAAGGGCATGTATTGATGTAGACTCTATTATCTTTTATCCCTCTATGTTGGCTACATTTTGCGCAAAGCCTGCTTGTGGTCCATATATTCCATGGATCTTCCTTTTAACTTGAAAAATGCCATGTGAACACATGGTTTCAAAAGTAAAATATATTATGCCATTTGAGAGATAAAAAGATCTCTGGTTTAAATTTAAAAAAACAAAACAAAAGAGAAACATGTTAGTAATTAATTTACTTAATTCATAATTTTTGATTTTGCGGCATTGACTTAGATGGTAAGTGATTTGTTATCTACATTATCAACTTAATTTAAATTTAAAAGACATTTTTTTATGAAATATGTGAAACTTATTCCACAAAAAAAAACTAATTGGACTTAAGATTTTTAAATTAACTAAAAGTAAAATTATTAAATTTGATATGATGTATTTCATTATACATACATACGTACATATATATATATATATATATATATTAACTTTTAATTGAACTTGCTGTTCTGTCAAGTTAATTCATGACCTAATTGAAATATGATTTAATTATTTTTTTAAAAAATACCAGTTTAATGTTTTTGTTTAAATAAAACAATACTATTTTTATTAATTAGATTAAACTCGCTCAATTTGTGCCCCTTATTGCTTAAAGCAAAGTTAGATTTTAACCTCCAACTACTTTCTTTACTAAAAAGAAGCCCAACAATAGAAAGGCCACAGATTAGCAATGGGCTTTCCAATTTTAAACCCTACGAATCCAAGTCCATCACCTAATTGTCTCTCAAGCTGTCAGCAGAGGGGTAACACTAACACACCACCATCATGGCACAGGTTCTTAGCATAAACCCTCTACATTCGTCAACCCGAACTGAATCAAACGGCACGCTATTCTACAACCAGATCCACAAGCAAGATGGAAAGAAAAGATGGGCCACTTTGCAGCAAGAACTCCGCTGTAATGGCAAGTTTTCTTGTCTTTTCTCAGGCAGTGGCAGGGAGGTAACAAAAAAAGTTCGCTCCTTGATGCTTTATTTTATCCCTTTTCGAGGAAGTTGTTACTGGGCTTTGTTTGCTTGGATGTAAATGAAGGAAATTTTGATCAGACAGTGAGAAAGATTGAAGCTTTAAGGTTTTTAGTTTTGGAAATCAAAACCCATGTTTGGATTTTGGGGTGATTGAAAGTTGTGGTTTTGAACGGTGGATGTGGAACGTGATAAGGTGGTTTAAGTGGGTTTTTGAGCTTCCAAGAGAATTGCTGTCTGCTTAATTGGGGAGGATGAGGGTTACGAGGTAGTGCGCTTGTTAATTGCATTATTTTTATTGAGTTGGAATGAATGAAGGTTAGCTGGTTGTTTAAATGGGATCTAGTTTATTTTAGAAGTTTAGAATATTCTGTCTACTGATTAAGCTATGGTTATTGTAAAGAATTTTGAAGCTAAGCTGGGCGTTAAATGTTTCGTAGGTATAAATTAGCTTTGTCTTCTTCGTGGCTGCAGGAACGAGCTAAAAAAGCTTTAGAAAGTGCGCTTGGTGGAAAGAAATATGAATTTGAGAAATGGAACTAAGGAAATTAAGAGGAGGGAGGAAGCAGGTGGAGGGGGGAGATTCTGGTGGGGGAGGTTGGTTTGGATGGGGTGGACGATTGGGCTGGTCCAATGGTGACAACTTTTGGCCAGAAGCACAGCAAACGAGTCTTGCTGTCCTGGGTATTATTGCCATGGTAAGGTTTTCCCTTTTCAATTCTTGAGTTTTTGCAATGTTGTTGTGTGTGATAAATTGTTCTCTCCCTTTTTCTTGAGATGTTATTTTACATGTACAGTATCTCGTAGTTGCAAAAGCTGACTTGATCCTTGCTGTCATCTTCAATCGTTAGCTATATGCATTGCGAGGGACAAGAAACTGGCTAACTTTGATATCATCAAAAATCTTGAGAAACGCATCTCTAGATGGCCCTTCTGATTTTTCAAGTGCATTAAAGAATGGTGCTTATGTTGAAGTCTCAGCTAAAGAGAGTGTCAAGAGAAAATGGGGAAGCGATTGATAAGTTGTCTAAGGTTTAACGGTTACTCCATCCCTCAACTAGTAGCTGGTGTGGCATCTATACTTGTATTGGGCAATCGTACTGCAGATTCTTGAGAATGCATTTTTGAATGGTGAAGATCACCAAGCCTGGCTGCATAGTGTTTAAATGTCGACCCCCTAGGGTTTGGAGACGTGCTTCCCTCTTTTTGGGGCATTTTGTACTTGAAACTAGTCTTTCATCATCTCCGTGTAACATCAAAGATGGAGGAGTACTTGAACATCAAATGGAAAGAGACTTGCTCCATATTTTGTCAGTAACATTCAATTCTACTTTTCTATAATATGCATCATTTATCATCTCTAAATAATCCATTATTTTTTAGAATTGAGGTGACCTGTTTATATTATACAAATTTGATTGACTTAGTTTGCAGAGAAGGATCCAACAAACCATTAGGCAGAGCAAGAGCCATTTAGATTCCCTTCGTTTGCACTGCATAATTTTCTATTTTCCCAATTTAGTTATTTGTGCTTTCTTGTCTGGATTTACTGAGTAATCATATACTATTGGGATTGAAGAGGGGATTTCGAAGGCGAATTGCTCGTGTCCAGGCTGCTGTACCAACGGTACCCCATAAGTGCAGCCAGAGATGACTACTGCAAGTACGGGTACTGTGGTTTTACTACTGAAGGAAGCAATGATGAATTTACCTGGAGCTGAGGACTAGGTTAGGTACACGGCAATTGTTTTTTTGGTTTTTTTATTTATATGTGGTATTCGGCTAACTTGCACGTAATATGATTAATCTTTATGATTTATTGAATATCCTATAAACCCAATAGGTATATAAAGCACTATAAAATAATAAGCATACATACCAGAGCTTTTCTAGTTTGCGTAAATTTACCATCCGAGCTGTGTTGCTGTTGTGCCATAGTTGATCTAGGTCCGCCAACCTGCTAACCTGCTGACATCACATAATGATTCAAGCACATCTCTATCAACCACTGGAGTATTGGAGAAGCTAAAGTGTGGTAAAAATCAGTGTGAAATTTCATGATTTCATCAACACGAGGGATAAGGTCAAGCAAACAGTTCAACAAGGATTTCATGAAGTTGGTAAAAAGTTTTTAACTGAGGTGCATGCATTTGTTGACAAATCCTGCTGTGAAACTACCTTTATCCTGTTATTTTCCTTGATTTTGAAATTATGAACCTCCTAGAGCATCATAATTCCTTCAGCGGCTTAAAATTATGAGTGGAAAGAGGAACAATACAATGCAGAGATTCTCCTTGCTACCTACCAAGGACATTGTTCAAAGTTATTAAACTCCACTTGAAGAGGAGGTTGGGCAAGCTTACTAAGATTCACTAGGGTTAATTAAAACGTTTCAAAATTTAAAAAATAAAATAAAATGATTTTTCATGATTTTTTTTAAAAAGTCAAATTGAGTTTTAATTAAATTAATTTTTACATATTTTTTTTAAATGATTTAAAACTAAATTTAATAATATCAATTCTATGCATGATAATATATATCAATTCTAGTACATAAATGAATCAATGAAACATTTGTTTGTTTATGGAATCATAATTAATCAACCTACATTATTTTAAATTCTTTCCTCTCTGCACCAAGCTAAATCATTATGCGGGTCCTTTTTTCTAAATTTAAAGTAACTTTACAATTGATTGACCTTATAATTGCTTGTAAGCACCAATATTGTAGTCCAATATATATATATATGCAAGGTAAATTTAATTTAATTATATTTATTTTTCAGTAAATTAAACCATGGTTTACTAACTATAATTACTCTTTTTGAGCAGTGGATTAGACACAAACAATATTGGGCTTTCTAAGAATCTAAAGCCATATGATCTTTACTAATTGAAGTTATAATTGTCATTTGCTAAATGGAAATGGAAAATGACGATGATCTTCTTTATATTAGCTCTGCTGATTTAGTTATCATATATATATATATATATATATAAAATGAATAATTGATGAGTTTTCTATATTAATATTTGCTAATCAATCCAAGATAGTCGAATTAAAATCTCACTAATCATTGACTATTTTTCAATGTAGCATACGAGTTCTTAGATCTAACTAAATAAAATTTAAGTTATGAATTTTTCAAATTATTTTTAATATGATCTTTATTTTATTTTTTAATATTAAAATAATATTATTTAAAAAAAATCATAAAATTAATTTAATCAATTCAATTGCCACAAATTTTAAATAGAACTTAACTCATACTAGAGTAAACATCAACCATAAAAGTGAAGTCGGGATTGATAAACATGAATTTTACATCTTACGTACAAACGTTTCACCATTGACAAGGACAAGAAAGTGTATATCGAAGAAAACTAAGATCAAAAGTACTAAAAACTAAGAGCTTATCCAAAGTCAAGACTGATAAAAACAGCTGGTTAAACCAATAATAACAATCAGAATCCTAAGCAGCTTTTTTTCATGTCTCAACCATGGTTTCCATTACAAAGAGTCAAAGGGTATCCATCATCCATCCAATCCTAGGCTGTCTTACTCTAACATCTCTGTCTCTGTCTCTCTCTGTACAATTTTTTTTTGTTTGTAATCAAAATCATGCACTAATTTTAAAGCACCCATCTCCTTGAATCGTGGTCTTCGTGGATCCTCCAAGTGCATGAGTGACCTTCACGATCTTGCCACCTCTCTTTTTTCTTTGCCATTGTTGCTTAGTTAAACACAATTTTAGGATCACCACATGACTGTTTCCTTTTCCTTTGTTTGAACTTCCCAAGAAGTAAACTCGTGCCCCTCTTCTCCTCTATCTCTGTTTCTTGGTTTTGCTAGTGTGTCTTTTTGTTGCTTGAAGGGTTGTGTTTTGTGTTTTTTTTTTTTCATGGATTTTGTCTTGTGTTTAGCTTTCTAAGATTCTTTGACCTTCTTTCTTTTGTTGGTTTCTGGTTTTTGGCCTCTTTTTTGTGTTCCTTTGCTTTTTGGGGCATTCTGTTTTGTTTTTTGTTCCATGAGGGAGACGCAGACGGAGAGATAGATACACAAGTGCCTGTTCCATCTAGTTCTTTTTGTTGCTGTTGATGTCTTTGGAGGTTGGTGTGGATTCAAATACTAACAGCATGGGTTTTGATGAGAAAAACAAACAGGAAGTTTCGGAGACAAAAGCGAAAACGAAAACACCTCCAAATGAAGAAGAACATAATGTTGATGAACCTAAAAGTGGTGGGATTACTAGAAAGATGAGTGAGAGTTCTCTTTATGCAACTGATCAAGAAGAAGAGGATGATGATGAATCTCATGAAAGGAAGATCGAGCTTGGTCCTCAATACACACTTAAAGAACAACTTGAGAAAGATAAGGTTTGTGTTTCTTTGTCTTTTCTCACTAGTTTCTTGTCATTGATTACAGTTCGATTTTTGCTTTATTTATGCCCATTTCTTTTATCTGTTTTATGGGGTTTGAGAATGTAGGATGATGAAAGCTTGAGGAGGTGGAAGGAGCAGCTCCTCGGGGCTGTGGATATTGAGGCTGTTGGAGGTAATGAGATCAATTAGCTTAGAAATTTTCAAAATGTGTTAATTTCAAGTATAGTTTAGTTTTCCTTGGCAATTACTGGTAACATTTTTGTTAATTAGGGGTTTGATTTTGGTTAAACACAAGTATAATTGTCAAATTATACTTTCTTTTTCCCAAACTTTATAGCATTTGTGTTTGATTTCATGTGTTCCTATGGTGTGTCATCATCTCCATTTATTCAAGTATACTATTTCATTGGTTGAGTCTGTAAATAGTTGAATTTTGGATTAAATTTCCTCCGTTAGCCTCTTGGATTCTTGGAAGCAATCTAATCAATTAATGGCAGATCAAGTTTGTTCAGATCTCTGACATTATCTTAATGGTTTTTTTAACCATGTAGAGACTCTGGAACCCGAAGTTAAAATCCTTAGCCTCGAAATCAAATCCCCTGGTAGACCTGATATTGTTCTTTCAGTTCCTGAGAATGGCAAGCCTAAAGGTTCTTGGTTCACCTTAAAAGAAGGTAGCCGCTATAGCCTGCAATTCACTTTTGAGGTTAAGAACAACATTGTTTCCGGCCTCAAATATAGTAACACAGTTTGGAAAACTGGTGTCAAGGGTAACAGTCTCTCCATCAATCTCTTACAAGCTCTCCCTATCTGGCATTCTTTTTATGTGTAATAATGAGTTTCCCTCGTGGTGATTTTTCATCACAGTTGATAGCTCGAAGGAGATGATCGGAACCTTTAGTCCTCAGCCAGAACCTTACACTCATGAAATGCCCGAAGAAACTACTCCATCTGGTATTTTTGCTAGAGGATCATATGCTGCTAAAACTAAAGTAAGTTCTACCAATTTTCCTTGATTTTTAGCCCTTCGATATTCGATATTTTCATGCAACAGATATGTGGGTTCAAAATACGTTCAACCAGCACCTTTTCTCAAAGATGCTTGTTAAATTTGAAATGTTACGGGCTCCATGGATTTTAGTTGAAGGTTTTAGAAGGCATTTGCACATGAACTTTGCACATCTTGTTCAGTCTTTTTCATCTGTTCTGCTGATTCATGTGACGGTATATGTGGGGCACCTACATTCAAGAGCATGATTTAGAAAAAAAGGCAAAAATTCAAATAATTTCAAATATGCTAGCATTAAATCCATTACCATTTAAAGTCCCACCACTTTAGTTACTGTTTCAGAGCATCCAGCAAGGCCTAACTTAATCTGCTTCGAATTGACATGCAGAGTAATGTTCCAATCAACTAGTTCTGGAGTAATGTGTGCCATAAACTATACAAGTGAAAATTTTAATTTGTGCGTCATCCAACGTTTAGACATTAAGTTTTACAGATAAATTATTATATCCATAGAATTTCTGGTATGCACAAGCTGCTACTGATTTCCATTGCTTTCTTCTTTCTCTGTCTCCAGTTTGTCGATGACGATAACAAGCGGTACTTGGAGATCAACTACACCTTCGACATCCGTAAAGATTGGCTGCCAACTCAAAACTAAGAGTTTCTTTTTACCTTCAAGTTGCAGCTTCCATATAATTATTTAACAAGTTGGAATATGCTTTTGATGTTTAACATATCTTCTTTTTATTGTCTTATTTATGACTCCAACTTGAGACTGGTCATTTGAACAATGAAGAGAGGATTTACAATTTTTCAGCTAGATGTTCATTTTCATAATAGTTGGTTAATAAATCCACCATTAGCCTAAATTGAGCACTTCCTTTGTTTCTCTCGGATCATTACTCTACAGAAGAGATGAAGACAGAGCGGACATGTGCTCTATACTTTTAACTTTTTTAAGGATAGGAATTCACTTCAAAACCATCCCAGAAACAGTTTTATATTATGTCTCCAACTTCATTTTTCTAACCAACCACATTCTTGTCTCTTTTGTACTTGTCCCTTCAGTCAGTCGTGTGACATTAACTAAACGCAGCATTCTTCTCCTTTTGCTTTGCTTTCAAAGTTGGGCAAAGTTTTCTGCTTTAACTGCCTTTTTCTGTCATGTTCTCTTCGTTGCAATTCTTTTGCAACGGTTCTGTTTTGCATCTTTTGTTGACTCTCAGTTTAACTGCCATGTTGAAATGGATGACTTGTGGGGGTAATTGGCTCATCTTTCTAAGGAAATTGTCTGGGGGACCAGGGAGCCTTTAATCATGGTGGGAGGGAACGCAACAGCAATTGTCTGGACTGTCATCGAAAAAGAGTTGCTAAAGGTAGAAAAGAAAGATGGATGTCGTTCAAGACACTCGTCGTTGCATTGTGATCAAAGCCATGCGGCTTCTGAATATATATTCGGATCCTAGCAATTGAAGCGATTGTGAATCTGCAGTGGCATTTAGACACTGCTCGGTTAGTTCCTCAGTATAGAAGAGGAGGAGGTACGAGGAATAAGTATACATTTTCCTAATTTCATGTTTATGTAAAAAGAGAGATATAGAGGACACAGACTGCTAAACCAAGTTATTTTTTTTCTCTACATATATCTCTCTAAATATCTCATATTTTCAATCATTATAATCAGCTCTGAGTTATTAGAACAGAAACTAGAAAATATAAAAACAAGAATTATAAGAAATAGGAGAGGGAAAAGGAGAAGAGAGAAAACAATTGACGAGTAACCATTAGAGAAGATATCATTTTGCTAGATGGCTAGCAAGTGCTAGTCTCAATCCGACAAGACGCGATGAAGCCGACAAGGATTAGAGAAGATAACAACAAACGAAGCTTTTGTTATTTTATTTTTCGCCTAGGTCTGGGCTTGCTGATATATATACATTAATTTTTAAAAAATATTTTTCTAATAATATAACGGTATTAAAAGTTTCAATTCTTTATTTTATCAAATTAATATGAAAAAACATCAATGGATCAAAATAAACAACAAATTATTTTAAATAATTTAATAGTTTATGGTAATTAAGAATGAGTGAATTAGAGTAAATTATTTTTTTATGAATTGAAAAAAAAGAGTAAATAACAAAGGAGTGTTTTAAATTAAGAAAGTAAGATTTTTTTTTTAACCGAATGAGTTGGTTTTTCAACATTATGAAAGAAAATAATATCATTATTGAAAAATTAATATAATAATTAAAGCATATATAATATATTGAAATGAAAATTTTTTATGTTCTTAAAGAAATTGGATTTAATGATGAAGAGGTTTAGATTGAATGATAAAAAAAAGAAGAAAAAAAGGTGTGTTTTTAATGACATTATTTTCTTGTATTTTTAAGCATGTTAGATTTTAATTTTGTGTTGGTGCACAAATTTTATCTGATATATAATTGGTTTCATTACTTATTTTATTATTAATTATACTTGAAAGAATAATTTAGTGATTAATTAAATAATAATTTGATTATACTATTTTGTTTTTAGCCATGAATTATCTTTCTTAAATGATTACAAATTATTCTTTTAACATAGTTTTGTTGGGCTCATAAATTATCACTTAAAGTTATAAACACAAATTAATAAGTAAAAATAATAGTTTTTATTTATTATTATAATAAACTCAGTGATATATAAAACATGTAAAATATATCTTTTAACATTGAGACCCTGTTAATTTGATGAAAATAAGTTTTTTTAAAAAATGAATTCTAAAAAAATAAATTATTTTGTAAAGTTTGATAGTGTAATAAAAAATAAATTAAAAAACATTTTTAAGTGTTTTGTTATGTTATGAAAATAAGCTAAAAATAACTTATTAACATTTTATTTTTCTCAAATTTATTAAAATAATAAGGAAAAAACTTTACAAATTAAAAATTTGAATAAGAATGAAATTAAAAAAAAATATAATTTCATAAATTATCTCAAATAAAATAAATAATAATCAAAATAATAGAGATCAAATCTAAAAAAATAAAAGATGAAGAAATTAAAATAATAATATTAACATTTTATAAATTATTTCAAATAAAATAAGTAACAATCAAAAGAACGAGAATCAAATTTGATAGATAAAAAGTTTTAATAAAAAAATAATAAGAAAAAAATAAATAACAATTATAAAAATGAGAACCAAAGTGAATATAAAAATTAAATTTTAAGAGATGAAATTGAATAATAAATATTCAAAATAAAACATATATAGAAATTAAAAATTTAAGGATCAAATTTGATATAATTAGCAAATAATATGATATTTTTAAAATTTTCATAACTTTTAAAAAAGTGTTTTCAACTCAAATTTTTTAGGAAAACTCTTTCCTGGAAATCAAGTCAAATTTTTTTTTAACTGTAAAGTATTTTTTGTTGATTAATTTTTTTAATGGCAAATAAACACAAAAAAAATTAAAAAATTATTTTTCAAAAAACAAACATAACCAATTTCTAATTAACTAAATCTTTTATCTCATATTTGATTTGGTATTTTTATAGCGTGTTTAGGATTGTGTAATAGAAATTATTTTTTAAAATATATTTTTGTTTTTTAATATTACAACATTAAAACAATCTAAAAGAATTTAAAATTAGAAAAATTAGATTTTTCAAAAAAAAAGTTTGGAAAAGCAAAAAAGAAACACTGCCTTATTGTTTCCGTTTATGTAACCAAACAGTACTTTATTCTACTTTTGTGTGAACACAATGCCAGAATCCTCACGGCATTAATGATGCCTTATGAAAAATCGGTAGAAGTCGCAGGCGAGTGTTTGTTTGGAAATGAAAAATTCAATGGATGATGGTGGTGATTGCGTTGAGATAATATAATTAGCTGTTGAGATAACATCAATTAGCTCATGTTTGATATTGTATTGTATTTTAAATGGATGGTGGACAAAATAAAAAATAAAAAATAATTTAATTTTTTTATTATATTGATTTTAAAAATACTTTTTTTAAAAATAAAAAATACTATTTTAATATATATTTTTAAAAAATACTCTACAAAACAAATATTTCGGATTCTCTGTGATACGTGAGATCTGTTTAAACTGTAGAGATGATTGATTGACGTATGAATGTTCAGTCAACAAACGCGTCTGGAGTTGGCAAGTGGAGACACTGTTTTGGACGTGGTTGATGTTATTGATGGAATCTTGATTCACGGTATTTCGTTTCCGTCTTGTAGTGGAGTTGGCATCATACCACTTTTCAATGGCTATGATCAGTAGCTCTCAGAATTAGATCATGCTCTATAGTGTGATAATTTCTCTGGCTCCTATATAAAACTTGGTGTTGGTGGGTTCTCTTGCATACAATCAAACACGAGAAAGTAGAAAATGGAAGTTCAGATTATTTCTAAAGAAATCCTGAAGCCTTCTTCTTCCACTCCGCAGCACCTAAGAACCTATAAGCTTTCTGTCCTTGATCAGTTAGCTCCTCCTCTTTACATCCCCATCATCCTTTTTTACTCACCGGCCAGTGAGAATCTCTGCAAGAACTCTGATCATCTGAAAGAGTCTTTCTCACAAACATTAACTCACTTCTACCCTTTTGCTGGACGAATAAAGGATGATTTTTCAGTTGACTGCAATGATTATGGCGCTGAGTTCATTGAAGCTCGAGTAGCTGGTGACATATCCATGGTACTTGAGCAAGCAGACATAAATCAGCAGCAACAGCTCCTACCATGCAGCCCATATGGAAAGTCATCGAAGCTAAGCACTGATCAGGTGACGCTAGCAGTTCAAGTCAATTACTTCAATTGTGGTGGGGTGGCAATTAGTCTCTGCATTTGGCATGCAGTTGCTGATGCGTCAACTCTAGCAACCTTTGTTAATTGCTGGGCTGCAATTTCTCGTGATCCCAATAACGTTATCGACGAGGTGGTTTTCGACTGCACGACACTCTTTCCTCCACAAGATTTATCAAGCTTCTCTTTGCACAACTTCGTAAAAGAGGATGTGTCAAGTGAAATCGTGATGAAAAGGTTCTTGTTTGAAGGTTCCAAGGTAGCTGCTCTAAGAGATGAAGTAGGCAATGGACCATCATTGGATCGTCCGTCTCGTTTCATAGCTGTTTCAACTCTTATTTTGACGGCCATGATGACCGTAACCAGAGAAAATGAAGCTATGCAGATAAATGCTGCAACCATTGCTGTCGATCTGCGGAGGAGACTGGAACCACCAATGCCAAAACAATCAATTGGAAACATTTTCCAAGTGACAATAGCAAAATGGCCAGAGAGTGAAAGTAATGAGTTGACCTATAATGGTTTAGCGGGAAAGCTTCATGAGTCAATAAGGATGATGAATGATGACTTTATCAGAAAGATTCATGCTGGTGGTGGGTACTTTAACTTCCTCAAAAGAGCTGGGGAAGAAGCTAGAAAGGGTTTGAATTTTACGGTGTTCGGTTTCAGTAGTTGGTGCAACTTTCCATTTTATGAGACTGATTTTGGGTGGGGCAAACCTCTTTGGTTAAGTCCTGCCTTGAAGCTTAAAAGGGTTGCCATTTTCTTAGATACAAAAGACGGTGAGGGAATAGAAGCATGGATTGGGCTGTCCGAGGAAGACATGGTAAAGTTTGAACAAGACCCTGGAATCCTTACCTATGCTTCTTTCAGTCCAAGCATATAAGCTTCTTGTCTTCCGGTCCAGATTTTCTATTTTGATTTGTCAAGAGACTCGTTGGTTCTTGATCTATCCAATAAAATTAGCTTGCTGCTGGGACTGGTTGCATCATGCCGCCACACCAATCCTAATGTATCGAGTTGCTTAGGAGGATGGTTCTTTCACTTTATATGCTTTCAGTCACTTCACTGTATTTTCAGTTCGTCGATCATTTTCCTTTCTTCATTCATTGTATCGTCTACAGTTGAAGGAAGCCAAAATCTTTAGTGACCTTCTAGTTCTGTTCTTCAAATTCTTCTATAAATTTATAATGCTTTTGTTCTGCATCTATAATGAGAACCGATCGAGGGTTTTCAAGTTACAGTAGAGTCTAACATAAAGTTAGACATAGAATCTGACAAGATGATGATTTTTTTATACTTGAGTTATGAATTCTAATCTGATGCGGCTAGCTTATGTTAGATTAGAGTGTTTTTATTTATTTATTTATTAATGTAGCAATTTCTTTGATTACAATTCTAGTTGGGCTATAAATAGCGAATGTATTTGAACATATAAGTAAGAAATTATATATATAAACTATCTTTCTTTAATTAAGGATATCTTTTAGGGGTAATTGGCAAAAACTTTGGAGGCACTGTTCATTTTGACAAGGGATTGTGTTTGTTATTATGATCAAAACAATATTTTTTTTAATTTAAGTTTTTTTATTTATAATATTTTTTAATATTTATTAAAAAATTTGATATATTGATGTTAAAAATAAATCTTAAAAAATTAAAAAAATGTATATTTTAAAAGATTTCTAAATAAAAAAAATACTTTACAAAATAATAACTATTAAAATACCTATCAAACACATAAAAGTAACTTAACAGCATATGGAACCCAAAAGCATATGCAACCCAATCATCTATGTCTTGACTAAATGAGAGAGATGCTATATGAGCGATAAAATAATTGCTTTCAAAATCGTAATCATTACAACCTTTTGTCTTTTTTTTGACGAGTTGTTCTGTGTTTGATATTATTATGTATAATTTTTTAAAAGTATTTTTTATTTAAAAATAAATAAAAATGATTCTTTTAGATTTTTTAATTTTTTTTGGATAATAGATTTTTAAATTTTTAATACAACTATATTAAAATCATAAAAAATATGAAAAATATATTAATTTAATGTATTTCTAAACTAAATATATTTTTAACATCTTTTTAATAGAAACATGGGTTTACAAATAGGCGAACTACATGCTGTATATGATGTTGAGGTTTTGAATTTTATATATTTAGCGTGAAAATAATAAAATAAAATTTTTTTGGAGTTCTTAGGATCTCATTAGATAAATATATAATTGTTTAAGGATTTATTATCTAAAAATATTATCTTCTTTGGCTTGAATAATTCTTTAAAGTTTGGGTTGTCGCAAGCCACAACTTGTTTAATTATCTGACCTCCAATGGTAATCTACAAGAATTATCATTGAGAAATATTCTAAATTTCTATTTAGAACAAATGGATTGCTATGCCTAGAATATTAGTTTTTTATTATGTGACTTAAATAGTTTTTTTATTTAACAGATAACCATTAAAAAAATAAAAGGTATAACTTATTATTTAGAAAAAAATTTAGAAAATTTTATATTTTAGCAAAATATCATTTTTTTGTTGGATAATATCCATATATTAATTAAGAACAATTTAATAAATTACCTCAATCAAGTCCTTATTTGATTTTTTTAGATTGAGAAATATAATCACCATATTAATTATATTCTAGTTCTTAATTTCTAAAATATATTTTAATTAAATTATTTTATTTTAATTTCTAAATAATGATTGTTAATGTATACCACTTATTAAAATATGTTGACCTAAATATATTTTAGAAAAATATTATATATTATTTCCAAGTAATAGGTATGCTTATAGTGATTACTTTCCAAGTAATTGGTTGGTACATAAAGTCTATAGCTTAAAGTCATTTATTGGAATAAATATCATATATTTTTCCAAGTAATAGGTATGCTTATCAATTATGATTAACATATCATTCACAACTTTTATATAATATCTTTATCTTATTGATGCATGACATGTCCTATTAAATTTTGTGTTTCTTAATGTTCACACTAAATACCAATATTTTAACATTGAGAATATATTTCATTTGGATGCAGTGTTCAAAGAGATGTAGAGAACCTTATTCTCTTAGATAATTCTTAAAAAAATTGATTCAATGTTAACCATTTTGAACCAATCAAAGTTTCTTAATATTTATTATAGTATATATTTCAATTTTATTGTTGTTTATTTTGAACTTGAACATATTAAATTCAAGTATATATTAACCTTTTGTATAATTACCCAATTTATAAGAACATTATTATTATAAAGGAACAACATTTATTCTTGATAATAAACAAATTCATTTAATAGTAAATAAAATGAAAACAATATCTTAAAATACTAGAACAAAATAACAATTATAAAGTTTTAGTATCTTTTCATTAGACAAAATAAAATAACTAATTCTTATAGCTAATGCAACAACTTTTGTTTCATTACTGAGTTATAAGTTGACTTTGCCTTCAACTAATCTTCTATTTTTCTTTAATTTTTACATGAAATTACAAATGTAAAAATCACATTCCTTATTCAATACCCAAGAACTATAATGCAAAGTAGCAAAATAGTTTTTTTATTATAAATATACTTAAAGTACAAACTTCATTAAGCGTTTTTACCTTTACAGTTGCAAAGTATTCATTGCAATTCCTCCTTCAATATCCTTTTTTAATGCTCCTAATAGATTTATTTGCTTTAGAAACAACACCCTTATTTTTTTATTCTTCTTTTTAGACATTCTAAAAGACTTAACTAGAAGAACTTGATATATATTTTTTAAAAAAAAACCCTTCAGTAGTTTTAAACATATTAAACGATTATGTTAATATATTATTCAACTTATTTATATGATAGTTTATAATAAATTATAAAAAGTTTTGAAGTAATGATTATAAAATCAAGTCAACGTTTAACACATAATCCTTAACAAAACTCAAAAGACTCAATTTAATATAGTAATATTTAATAGAGCATTGATAAGAAATATTTTAGTAATAATACTTTAATGCAATAAGAATACCATATCTATAATAACTATATAATTTTCTTTGTAAATTATTTTTGTCTCATAGATTTTATCTTTATTATAGATTCATAATAAAATATTATATTAATTAAATTAATATTATTTAAATATTAAAAATAAATTAAATTTTTATTAATAATAAATATATATTTATATAAAAATAATAATAATATATATAACTAATTGATGGGTTATAAATGGTGTTAAACTAGCGTAAGATTACATCTTTCATATTCAAAAATCATACGTGGGAAGTATGATAATAATGTTTTTTTATAACATCAGTAGCAGAAAAAAGTGGGGAAAAACATGCAAATACCAGTAAAGGCATTATTTAATCACATGGTCCAATACTTAGAAAAAAGTGGGGAAAAACATGCAAATAATAATTATTGGTGCAATGTTTATTTTGATTGAAGATATTATTTCCATCGTTTAAGATGTTAATATTCCATGGACTTCAAGTTCACGAGAATATAACTGAAATTTACAGGCTAGTGTCGTGGTTATGATTAGGAAATTTATTGTGAAATTTATAATAATTAATGATGAATATTGCAAATAATAGAAAATAATAAAGACCACAAAATTTAACCTAATTCGACAATATATCTAATTATATAAAAGTAAAGAGTTTTTATTTTTTTTATATAAGAATAAATTACATAGAATATATATATATACCCACCTAACTTTTTAGTAATTTTCAATAATACTCCCCGTGACCCCATCCTCTCATTCATCCCAAGCAACAAAATAAGCACTTTTTTTTTATTATTAAAATGAGTTAGTGTCATCATTTGGCTTCACTCTAGCCTCTATTTATAAGGCCTAAACTACAAGAATAGTCACTTTTTTTTTTTTTATTAAAATGAGAGCATCTCCATAACGTTAAATAAAAAGCTAAATATTAAAAATTATATTTTTATTTTTTATTTGTTTACTCTAACGTATGAGACAAACATATAACTATTTTAATTATTTGTTATGTAAAGAAATATTTTGATATTTATCTATAGAAATGACAAATAAATAATTATTTATCAACAGTTATTTTTATAGTCGTTAGCCAACAGTTAATTTTCTCACTCCAGTTCATTTTCTCACTCCAATGTTAGAGGTAAACAATATTTCAATATACAAGTGTTTATATATTTTTATTTATAGTATTCATATGAAAGTCTACTGTTACTGTTTGACTTTGAATTGTTACTATTCAATTTCTAATTATTATTATATTATTTTAAATTATTACTGTTTGACTTTAAACTGATACTGTTTAATTTTCAACTGTTACTGTCAGAACACTCATCAAATTTTTAACTACATTTAAAGTTTTAAAATATAAAATATATCTAAATTAGTTATATAATTATATTAAAATTAATTTAATATGAAATATATTAAAATATAATTGATTTTTCTAAATATTTTTTTACTATTAAAATGCATGTAATAAAAAACATTATATTTATACTATTTAAAAAATTATTTTTTTATTTAAATCTTTAATATAGCATTTACAATTGAATATGCTTTCAAGAGGAGGCTGCTCAGTTGGTGGGTGCATGACGTGTCCATGCCAAACTTTTACCAAAATCCCAGATGCCAATTAGCCATCATCACCTCACTTTTCAAGCAGCCACGAGATTGTCTTCGACAATAGTTCCTGGAAGCAGTAGAAAAGATTGCATAACTGCTTAAAGCGGATTTCTTTGCCTGAAGAAGTCTGTAATTGTTCCTTTTTTAATCCAAATTCATGTCATTAGCCTTAATTTTACCCAATTTAGTTGTGGTGATGTTAACAGGTGATAAAAGTAAGTTAATTAAAAATTAAGAAGTCCAACATTTCAGTGTGAGTCCCACCATCACAAATCCTCCTGTCATTAGTTTTAAAATTCCATTCAAAACACGATTAGATTATGGTTGATATATATATACACACACACACACACCTTAGGAGTATCCCAAGTCCTTTTAGCTTCCATGTCTTCTTTTTTTTTTTTTTTTATTAATAGTAATAAATCGTTATATCTACTGTGATGCAGTGAAAATAATTGTTTTTTGTTTGTTTTATATAAAGTGATTTTTTAAAAATTTCTTGTTTTTGTTTATATTATACAAGTTGATTAATAAAAAGTATTTTTTATCTAAAAAACAAGTTTGACCTGGTTTTAATTTTTTTTTTATTTTGATGTAAAACACTTTCCAGAAATTATAAAGAATTTAAAAATATCATGTTATTTATTGATGATATCAAATTTGATACTTAAACTTTTGACTGCTTTATAGTTTTTTTGATTTTTTTTCAATTTTATTCCTTATAATTTGATTTAATTTGATTTTTATATCAATTTTGATTTTTAATTTTAGATTTTAATTTGCTTTTTTTCTTATCATTTTCTTAATTGAAACTTTTTATTTATTAAATTTGATTTTTATTTTTTTATTATCATTTAAAATAATTTATGAAATTATATTTTTTTAATTTCATTATCTTTCAATTTTTTTATCTGTTAGATTTTATCTGTATTATTTTGATTGCTATTTATTTTATTTGAGATAATTTATGAAATTAAATTTTTTTAAAATTTTATTTACATTAAAATTTTTAATTTGTAAGATTTGTTTCTTATTATTTTAATAAACTTGAAAAAAATATTAAAAATTTATTTTCCAGCTTATTTTTCATGACATGGTTAAACATTACAAAATATTTTTTAATTTATTTTCAATAATATTATTAAATATTAAAAAAATAATTTATTTTTCAAGAATTTATTTTTAAAAAAATCACTTTAAAGAAACATTAACAGCAAATAAAAAAGAACTAAATCATTCCTTGTTTCAGCTGGAATATATCTCGTGCTTTGTGCCTTTCGTGCTGGGCTATGCCCAGTACGTCGCCTTTCTGGGTCCATGCTGTGATTATCTATTCTTCACAGCAGCTCAAGACACTTCCTTTAAACATTTGGAGGCGCTGGAAAAGGTTTCAAAAAATCATGCCATCCTTTCCTTTTGTCTACGCTGATTTTATCTTTGGTTTTCTCAAATACAAAGTTGACAAGGTTTGCGATGAAGAGAACAAAAGCTATGAGCTTGATACAAGAGAATAAAAAATTATGTTTTGCATTGACAATTGGAATATTTTTCATGCAATATCCTCCTGAATCCTGATTGATGGAAAGGAGATCGATAGGATGGTATATTAAAAAGCATACACTTCTCAAACTTTATCACTAAACACCTCACAAAATATATCACTCAGTGCTTGTAAAATATGTTCATCCAAGCTTTCTTTTTTTTCTTTGTTTTTTTCTTCGAAGTTAGCCACCATTTTTTAAAAGTTTTTTTCAAAGCTTGTTATTGACTTTCCGCGTATACAAATAGTAAAGTAAATGTCAATAATATTACACGTGAACAAATTGTTTTTAAGAAAATGCATTGATACAACTGTTAGAATTATATATAACATGCAAAAGCGATAATATATTATATGATAACATAAAAAATTGAGGCACACAAAAATTCATGTAGTTTATTCAATCTAGACGACATCTACGATACGGGCAAATATATAAAAACATTATATGGAAATTAATTACAATCACTTTCTAAAAGAACAAATATTGTTCTCTCTAGCAATACAAGTAAATACCTCACAAACTCTAGCTATGAGTAAAAACCTCATCTTCTTCTTTTTTCCTTTTTCATTAAAGGCTTTGGGATGCAATCTATGGCTGAGCATATCCTAGCCGTTTTTTTTTTTTTCAAAGTTGGGCAACAATTACGGTGCCTAACGTTTCTTTTATGAAAAATGTGCAGCTCCATATAAGTATTGGTCGGTTCTCTTGTATTGAATCAAACATTGGCAACTAATTTATGGTTTTCTTTCACAAGAAAGTAGAAAATGACAGTTCAGATAAGCTTCATGTCTTCCGGTAGAGATTTTCTATTTTTATTTGTCAGGAGGCTCATTTGTTCTTGAGCTATACAATAGAAGTAGCTTGCTAATTGCGACCGATCATGTCAGTTCACACCAATCCTTGCTTTATGACATCGAATATAAGACTTGTGTTCAAGATGTGAATCCTAATGTATCAGTCGCGTAGTAGGATGGATGTTTCAATGTATGTGCCTTAAGTCACTTCACTGGATTTACCAGAAATAAGAAGTCTCACTTTACTTGTACTTTTATAGCAAAAACTCTCGTTGTGAAAAGAAATGCTTATTTTTAGTACTTCCTTTCCTCTCTTCATTCATTGCATCTTCGACAGTTTAAGGAAGCCAAGAATTTTTACTGTCCTACTAGTTCTGTTCTTGAAACTCATTTGCAGTGCTGTTGTTCTCCATCTCTAGTAACTCATAGTTTGGTTAAGGGTATCTTGCGGGGGTAATTGGCCAAAACTTTGTAGGCATTGTTCATTAATGTAACAAGGAATCTAAGCATGAGTATCTATAGCAGGGAACCCAGCATTATAATCTGTGTTGAGAGAGAGAGTAATTGCTTTCTCTACTTATACAGAGATATAACCAATTTTTAGTTTTCTATGCCGATATGATTTTTATCAATTAAAAATACACTATTAATGTTTTTTAATATTGCATATTTGCTCCTCTCAACCTATCTTTAACAATTTCTAAACATTTTGGTATACTCTTCTTAATAATATATTTTTTGATTTTTTTCCAATATTTTTTTTT
>NW_011500352.1:93993-184767 GCF_000495115.2 Populus euphratica
GAGCAGGTAAGGCACCGCGGGGGTGACAGGCGTGCATGGTGAGGTTCGAACCCAGGTGCGGAGGAAGGGGACAAGCCCCTCCCACCGCTAGGCTAGAACCTCACTTGCCTTTCTTTTTTTTTTTGTTTATATGGGACATCAATGTTGTGGTTAATTTTAATATAATAAATATAAAAAATGGAAATAAAATTGGGATGAACATGACACTTGTTAATGTTGTGATGATATGTGATTTGGGGTAACCAGATTGAGTTTGAGAAATAATTTTCTTGAAATATATAGGTTTAGTTGATAATTTGGGATATTATAATTAAAGAGAAGATTTTGTTGAAATTTTGATAAAAATAAAAAAAATAATAAAAAATCTAGATTATTAGAAAATAACTAATAAAAATAATCTAGATTACAGCTTGGACATCTTGCAACCAATCATTTTCATCTAAATGACAAATGATACGGTTCCATTAGATGATGAAGGCTTTGATAGAAGCGTTCGTGGAGCATTCTGCACATACTTATAATTTCCTCTATTCTGGTTGGATTATAGGATTATATTCATTGCGCAAGACGATCCGGGCTTGAAATCTCACCTGTAAATAAATTCTATATATGGTCTTTTACTTGTACAGTGAAACATATGAGAGGTTAGACATAATGTTTGGTTGGTAGGAGCCATTAGAAGAGGTGTTTTAGAAATCATATGGTGTCCTTGCCAACGTACGAGTTTCTAATTAAATCATGATAAAAAGTGATGATTTCAGAGACAATGATATATTCGGTCCATTCTTGTTAACTTAGGTTATCTAATTAAAATCATAACTTATGTTATTAGCTTTAATGTTTTTAATAACATTTTGTTTATTTTAATTATAAAAACAAAAGGATTAATATGACTAAAAAACATGTTTTTGACCTAGACCCTCATACGTAAGCATTCTTTTAAAGCCCTGATATACCGAGTCACTGAAGTATTTATCCGTACGCATATCATTCATCATTTATTAAAAAAAAACCAAGAAATAGGCAGTGCATAATCTAGCTACCACTTAATTCAATGATATAGATATTTACTCTTGTAAATATGTTAGCCATTAAAGTAAAATAAACATTTTTTATATTCAAACAAATAAATTTGATATTTTTTAAAGCCAACAAGAATTGAGGAGATTATCAATAAATTAATAAGACAAAGTTTTCTATTCAGTTTTTTATCATTAAGCCAATTTGAAATTAAAAAGCAAATTTAATTCACTAGACAATAGCTTTAGGAGCAAAGTTTGACAAATTTATACTAAGAAATTCTTTATAAGATTAACAATTTAAATTATTTTATTCTTTTGTGATAAATTAAAATGATGATAAATTAAAATGAGAGTTGTAGGAATCAAATTAACTCTTTTGCTTTTAATTTGAGTCCCTAACTACAATTATGAATCGAAAAAAACTAGAGCACATATATGCTATCTTAAAACAATTCAATTATTATAAACAAAAATCAATAGTGTAGTTTTGAAATTTAAAAAAAAATAAGTACTTGAATTTAAAATAATTGCAGTGATAATATTACTTCTTACAACTTGATGATGAAAATAAAGTATGTTCCCTTTAAACCAAAATTAAAAATTTATTGTTCATGATCTTTGAAAGTTCTAGTTGTAAAGATGAACTCTCTAAAAATTTAAGTTGTAAAGAATATTTTTTTTTCCTCTTGTTTGGTCACGTTGATCTCCTCTTTTAATCCTACGAGGCAACTTTCATGATAATATATCACGAATAAAAACTAGAGATTACATGTTGTAGAGAATATTTATTTGATTTGATCATATTTTCTTTAAACAGTAAGACTTTTATCTTGTTAGTTTATTATCAGATCAAGAGACAAAACCGATTTTTATTTTGAAAATAATTTTATCTTACTTGAAGCACTTTATAAAATTTGCAGTTTTAGATATGTAGATGAATTTGAATTTTTAAATTATCTAATTGTGATATTTCAAACTTAAAATATGCTCAAATGAATATCTAGTATGACAGCAAATAATCCGACTTTGAGTAGGATTCTGACTCGATTTTGCATGTCTGAGTAAATTTTTAAATGAGAATAGATTTCTCTTCATCGTACTTTTTTAGAAATCTGGATATGTATACCTTAATTTTGATCAAACCCATGTTTGTATTTTATCATTTTAATTTGATGAAAAACAAAACCAAGATTCACAATATAAAATATATAATTTTTTATTTTTTAATAATTAATTCATTAAATTTTTTAAGCATGTTAAACTGATAAAATTATTTTTAGTGAGTTCAAATAAACTTAAAAATACATTAAAAAAATATAATGTAAAAGGAATAAAAACATATGTTTACAATTAAAAAAAATTGAAAATTAAAAACAAGGAAAAAGAGGCTCACCGTTTATATGGATAATGGCCGACCTTAAGTTTGCATCCATGTTTTAATTTTAAACTTAATTCTATATAATTAGATTGTAAAAAATACAATTAAAAAAAATTAAGAATAAAGGATAGGAGGTGACGCACTATAAGGTTTTTCAGTTTTTGTTAACGTTTTGGCAGAGGTAAATTCTAAGGGGTTTTTTTTTTGTTTTTTGTTTTTTTTTCACGTGATGAATCTTACAATAATAATAATAATAATTTTATCTCCTACTTTTAAAGTATGCATGGGCCATGATGATCTAAATAGTGTTTGATAACTATAATATATTGAAATAATAAATATGAAAAACCAAATTACAATGAATAGAAAATACCCAAATTATGCGAGAAATGGCCCTTTTGACAGCCACTTATTTACAGGTGAGATATGGTGTGAATTTTATGTGCATAGATCTTATCAATGATGCAAACTAATGACATTTTGGAAAAACATTGTTCTGATGTATCGTTTGGTTATTTTTATTTTTTATTTTCTAATTTTAAAAAAAGATTCAATCTTTGTTAAAACTCAATCTAGTCTGGATAGTATATTTTTTATCATTAAATATAAAAAAATATATTATTAATAGTGGCTTTTCAAAAAGCCAATACCATATTCATTGATTTAAAAAAGAAGTTATTTTGAAGAAAAGATCAGTTTTAATTGTCGTGTAAATGAATTTGAAAATATCCTTTTTCATAAATAAAAAATTATAATAATTTATTTAAAGGTTAGTGTATCGAACTCTCAATAGATTTTCGTAAGCTTTTCGTTTATTAATTGTAGACAAGTAAAAATAAAGCTATCCTTAAAATTAATTTCCACTGTTAATATATTTAGGAATCAGGCAAGGGTAGAAGTGGGATTCAAAAGGTAAAAAACGACAAGTCGTTTTTTCTGAAATCAGCTTAAGCTCTTTCAGTAGTCTTGACACCGGAAACATTTGGGGTTCTTCTCGAGATCACTGAATTAAAGGCTAGTCGTTTTCTCGAAATCCCTTTTGTTGTTTATCTTGAAATGTTATTTTTATCGATTAAAGTTTTGATTTTTTGATGTTTTGGAGCTTTAGATTTGATTATATCTGCATAAACTGAGCTTGTCTTTTGTTTTCAA
The DNA here is from genome assembly GCF_000495115.2 of Populus euphratica. Classification (NCBI taxonomy): domain Eukaryota; kingdom Viridiplantae; phylum Streptophyta; class Magnoliopsida; order Malpighiales; family Salicaceae; genus Populus; species Populus euphratica. The sequence goes on from NW_011500352.1 coordinate 97,546, forward strand.
CGTGTTATAACAGTGAAGGAAGAAAATATAATGAAAAACAAGAGGGAAGATGATGATATGGGGAGTGAAGGAAGTGGTAGTGTTTTAAAGAGGCAGAGAATGGATGAGCAGTCTTCAGCTTCTGGTATTGGAAACCCCCTTGTCCCTTACAATGATGTGGATGATGAAGACGAGGACTTCGAAAGGGGGAAAACAAATAATGGTGGTGGGGTGGATGGGAGTAATACTCAAGTTGTTGCGGCGGAGAATGGTGAGGATGAGGAGGAGGAAGAGGATGTGTATGGACAAGGGGATAGTTTGGAAAGGAGGAAGAGTCAATTTGAGCCTCGTGAAGATTGCCCGTATTTGGATACTGTTAATCGACAGGTAAATATTGCATCTTTTGTGAATAATTTATGTGGTTTTCGGGTTTATATGTAGTTAATTGTGTTATCTTGGAGATAACATGGATTTTTGTTTACATGAGGTTACATGTATGTTGTTGTGCATAAATATGTGTTTTCTTGGATGATATATGTGGTTTTTTTGTGGTATTGTTAGTTTATGTGTGTGTTTATGTATTTAAACGTGTGTAAGGATGCATTTTGTTGGATAATTTGTGTAGTTATTTGTATGTTTGTAGGCAAAAGTGTGTTATCTGATTCATTTTTCTGGTTGATATACGTGGCTTTTTGTTTGTGTAATTGTGTGTCCGTCTGTGTACATGGATATGCTTAGGATGCATTTTTTGGGTTGATATATTTGGGATCTTGTTTGTGTAGTTCTGTGTGTCGTTGTCTACATAAACATAGTAAAAAGGTGCTCCCCCCCCCCATAAAACATACATGGCTTCTTTTTGTGTAGTCATGTTCATGTTTGTTTAAATAAATGGTTTATCTATGGTTTATGTGTTTGCATGCTTAAAATATGGTTTTGATGGCCTTTTTTTTTGGGTTTTGCAGGTGTTGGATTTTGATTTTGAGAAATTTTGCTCTGTTTCTCTGTCGAATTTGAATGTGTATGCATGTTTAGTTTGTGGGAAGTATTACCAAGGAAGAGGGAAGAAATCCCATGCTTATACTCATAGTCTTGAAGCAGGACACCATGTGTACATCAATCTTAGGACAGAGAAGGTTTATTGTCTTCCTGATGGATATGAGATTATTGACCCATCACTTGATGACATACGACATGTTCTCAATCCAAGGTATCTCTTTCATGCGTTCAGTGTGTGTGTGGTGCATTGTACTTTTGCTGTGGCCTCAGGGTTTATGTTATCATTTGATGTTGGAGCTTTTTTGGGAAAATAGATATTTCCTTGGCTAATTTTATTTTTTCCTAGTTTATATTTGAAGGGAATAGCCTTTTGGCAGACATGGATGAATAAAAGTTGAATGTTTTGAGTCTCCTCATAGTTATTGTGTTCTTGATCATTGAGGGTTTTGACTTGTTACAAACCCCATTATCCCTGTCTCCCGTCTGTCTCCAGTGTTATTGATTTCATTTCCTTTCAATTCTCTTGCATAAATTTACTAACTTTCAGGAACTTTGCATCATCCATGCAGATTTACCAGGGATCAAGTTGGACAGATTGACAAAAACAGGCAATGGTCCAGGGCACTTGATGGGTCTGATTACCTTCCTGGAATGGTAACCATCTCCCCTCCACTGTGATTGCCAATTCAGCATTCTGATTGCTGAGTTGCAGCTCAGGATGCATCTTAGTTTTGCAATAAGATGCAGATTTTGGACCTTTTACATTGTTAACTATGTTGCTTGATTTTAACCTTCAGGTGGGTCTGAATAACATCAAGGAAACTGATTTTGTGAATGTAACAATTCAGTCTCTAATGAGAGTTACACCCTTAAGGAATTTCTTCCTTATCCCTGAAAACTATCAGCATTGTAAGTCTCCTCTTGTTCAACGCTTTGGAGAGCTCATGCGCAAAATATGGCATTCTCGGAACTTTAAAGGACAGGTTTGATCCTTGGTTATTTCTATGAAGTTATGGTTTTCCAATTTTCGACTTGTGTTTCCTCATTTAATTTTCTTATCCATTTTCTTGGGAATTTTCAGGTGAGTCCACATGAATTTCTCCAGGCAGTTATGAAAGTTAGTAAGAAACGATTTCGAATAGGACAACAGTCTGATCCTGTGGAGTTCATGGCATGGCTTCTTAATACCCTGCATGCAAATCTTAGAACTTCAAAGAAAAATAACAGTATCATTTATGAGTGCTTTCAGGTGCTAGCTACTGTTCCAATACTTTCTAATTTATTATACAGTTTGCTTGTTAATATTATTTATCTCAGTGGTGCTTATCTAAACTTGACTTGGTAGGGTGAGTTGGAGGTTATTAAAGAGAGTCCTAACAAAGCTATCACTGAGAAGAAACAAAACGCTGATGATCAAAATTCAGATCAAAGAATTACTGGTGGTGGAACTAAACATGATATTTTCGCGGAAACTTCTAGAATGCAATTCTTAATGCTTGGACTGGATTTGCCACCACCTCCTCTGTTTAAAGATGTAATGGAGAAGAATATAATACCTCAGGTAAGTATGCATTATGTGTTAGCTAACCTGAAAATATTAATAACTTGATCTATATCTTTTTAAAGAGGTGATGCCAAAACACTCTCTAGCTGAGCTAGTGAGCTAGTGAGCTAGTTGGCATTATCCTGCAATATCTTTGGTGTTATTGAGATTCTGCCTTAAGCACTGCATCATGTTTAATGCTTTCCCAATGAAATGATTCAAAAAAACAGATGCTTGGTCAGATCCATAGAAGTGAATTTAGACACTGCTGCTTTGGGTAGAGAACATTTGGTTGATTCTTTTGCCAGATCTATAAATAAGTTAAAGTCCTAGCTCATGCCTCTATTATCCCTGGCAATCAAGGGTTTGCTATTGACCATGGAAGATAGAACATAATTCAGTTTTCTATTCTGCAGTTTCTTTTGTTTTATTCATCTACTGAGAGGAAGTGCTAATTTCTATTTTCGCTTCAACTCCTAGTTTAGTGCTTTTGTTGGTTGCCATGCAAGTCTATAATTTGCTCAAATGGTTAAATTAAAACCTTATTGAATTGGGCTTTAGATGAAAGCTGAATTAACTGCCGTATTCAAGTTTGGATTTACAGTTTGTATTTCTGTGCATGTGATGATCACATGTGACCCAGAAATGTGGGCTGTGTGTCTTTGGGCTTATTTATACTAGACCTTTTTTTTTTCCTTTGTGTAAATTCCACTTGTGATTTTCCTCTTCTTGGTGAAGACATTTTTTACTTGTGCTATTGTTTCAGGTTCCTCTGTTCAATATACTGAAGAAATTTGATGGTGATACTGTGACTGAAGTTGTTCGTCCTCATGTTGCTCGGATGAAATATCGTGTCACCAGATTGCCACGATATTTAATACTGCATATGCAGCGATTTAAAAAGAACAACTTTTTCATCGAGAAGAATCCCACCTTAGGTAATCCTGGACACTAACAATGTATTTAACCTAGAACTTCAAATGGTTTTGCACTATCCTTTGCTAACTGTTGCTATCATTACAGTCAACTTTCCTGTGAAGAACTTGGAATTGAAAGATTTTATTCCTTTGCCAATGCCTAAAGAAAATGAGAGATTGCGCTCGAAGTATGATTTGATTGCGAACATTGTCCATGATGGAAAGCCTAATGAGGGGTTCTACAGAGTTTTTGTGCAACGGAAGTCAGAAGAGCTTTGGTAATTCTATTTCTAATCCACTGGTATGGTTGTGAATGAAAGTAGTAATTACATAACATATCTGACAATCAATGTTTTGCAGGTATGAGATGCAGGATCTGCATGTTTCTGAAACCCTTCCTCAGATGGTTGCGCTCTCTGAGGCATATGTGCAGATATATGAGCAGCAGCAGTAGCATTGGAGGATAGAAGTGTCCTGTTGTTGACCCATCTTCGTACTGCTTTTAGGTACAAGTAACAAGAGTTTTCCCTTCTGTAAATGGTTGTCGGAAGATCAGATGAGATGGCATTGTTGTTTGATTGGCACCTGTCTGATTTACTAAAGCTTAGCAAAATACGAGGTTCATAGAAAACAAGGCTGTAGTTTTGCTGTTTCATATCGTTGAAAGAATGAACAGTTTTGTTACTAAAAACTATCCTTCTATTGCAGCAGGTAACTTAAATACTCAATACTTTCCTCGAGTTGTAGATTGCTTACAAATGCTGAAGTAAAACACTCGGTTATGATTTACTTGGGTGATTCAGATAGTGACTTTGGTTTGGTTGTCCTGCGTTGTGTACGTCTTTGCTCTGTAGGGCTCAAAACTGATTCCGTGGATATGCAGGCGCTCTGGCTTGTTGATTGTTGCCCAGTTCGTCTGGTAGTAATGTCATGAAAAGCAATATTCTGAGGCTTCTCTTGCTCTCAACTTCTCTCTGGAGGTATAGAATTGGTATTGGAGTCTTATGAGAGTTTTACTATAAAACCAATCGGTCTCTATGGTTATCTACTTGGTGATATTTTCCAGCATCTTACACCTTAAAGAGATCAATTTTTACACTATTAATCCTTTTTTCCGATCAAAAGAATGTTTATTTTATGCATAATATTTGTATAAAATACAAAATATTATACAAACCAATCGGCGAACTTGACTTACTCATCAAAAAGTATTTTTAGGGTAAACAATGTCAGCCAATAATCAACATATAATATCATAAATCTCTCAACTATTATTACTCTAAGCACTAATATTATCATTATCAAAGTTATTGTTGTATTTATTCAATCAATATAATATTTATATCATTAAAATTTATTGTTTATATTTTTAAAGGAACATGAGAGGATACAAGAAAAAGAAATGTTCGGTTGAAAGGAAAAGAAAAATCATTTCAAAGTTTCAGGATGAATTTCTGCAAGCTCAAGGAAGCGTGTCTTCTTTGTTTTTCACCATCGTCGTCTTTTTCATCCCGAAATAACCAAGACATTTTATTTTTATATCAATTTATCCACTAGCTGAATCAATAAATAATTTATTAGGATTCTCGAATTTATTTATCCACTACCAATAAACCGCTACCATACTACTGTGTTTTTCTTTGAATTATTGGCCCTCTTTTAGTCCTCTCTCCAAAGATAAAGGGGGACCAAACAATTACCTCCTCCACATTGATGGGCAAGATTTTATTTCTGAAATATCATGTAGCATTCCCACTTCCGACCACACCTTAGTCACCAGGTACCACAAATGTAACGATCAACTAATAAATCCTTATCATACCTCTCTTGGCATCTTAGCTTCAGATTTTGAACACATTTTTTTGTTTCTAAATTGGATTCGTTTTTTTTATATACTTTACAAGTACTGTAATATATATTTCATAATTTCACCTGCTTAGATATCTTCCTCGAATTCGTTTCCACCGTCATATGACCCTCATCTGATGGTGGGAAAAATTCGAAGCAGCAATTCGAGATAAGGTTTTCCGTAGTTTTCTTTTTCTAAGATAAAATAATATATTCTCAGTATGTACTACGAGCACTGTGGCACGTGATGGTTTGTGGCTTTCATATTGAGCCATTATAAGGCAAGCGTGGATCACCCCAGCAAATCACTAAGTTGGCATCACAGAATCACCACAAAACCTCCAAAATGAAGAAAGCACAGCTAGTGTTCATCCCTTCACCTGGAGTTGGCCACCTTGTATCAGCTGCTCAGTTTGCAAAGCTGGTTCTTGATAGAAATGACAGTTTCTTGATAACGATGCTTGTCATCAACAATCCATATGCTGAGAGCATAAGCAAGTACATCGAATCACTTGCCTCAGCTCATACACAAATCAAGTTCATTACACTTCCTGAGACTATAGCTCCACCTTCTGCAGAAGCTTTAGCTGTGAGCGCTGAACATGCTTTTAGTTGTTACATCAATGATCACAAAACCATTGTAAGAGATGCTATCGTTAACCAAGTGATGGCCAATAACCCTGCTCCCATTGCTAGTGTTGTTTTTGATTTGTTTTGCACTGCCTTTATTGATGTTGCAAGAGAACTTGGGGTCCCTTCCCATGTTTTTTTCACTTCTGGTGCTGCCTTTCTTGGCTTGATGCTTTACCTTTCAGATCGGGAAGAGTATGGCCTGCCTAAGTTTAGACCTACTGACCCTGACTATATCATCCCTTTCTATGCAAATCCTGTGCCTTATCGTGTTTTGCCGTTACTGCACAACGATGAGGGATATGAAACATTTGCATACCATGGAAGGAAGTTCAAAGATGCCAATGGCATCATTATTAACACATTTTCAGAGGTTGAGTCTCATGTAGTTCATGCTCTTTTGGCTAGAGATGATGTACCACCAATTTTCAATGTCGGGCCATTGATTGATCACAGGGGAAAGAGTTTGTCAGGATCAGATGCTGTTAAGCGTGACGAGATCATGAAATGGCTTGATGATCAACCTGAAAAATCAGTGGTGTTTTTGTGCTTTGGAAGTGGAGGCGGCTTTGATGAGGCTCAGTTGAAAGAGATTGCAATCGGGCTCGAGAAGAGTGGACACCGATTCTTATGGTCCATTCGATTGAAACCCTCCAAGGGGCAGCTGCATGCTAGTTACTTTGACAACTATGGAGAAATCTTGCCAGAGGGATTCTTGGAAAGGACTAAAAATATTGGCATGCTATGTGGATGGGCACCTCAAGTAGAAATCTTGGCACATAGAGCAGTAGGTGCTTTTGTATCACACTGTGGATGGAACTCAACTTTGGAGACCTTATGGTATGGTGTGCCTATCATAACCTGGCCATTATATGGTGAGCAACATATCAACGCATTTCAGCTGGTGAAGGACTTGGGATTAGCAGTGGAATTGACTTTGGATTTTAGGAGAGATTGTCCCACAGATTTTGTCAAGGCAGAGGACATAACAAAAGCTGTGAAAACCATGATGGAGCAAGGAGGTGAACTTAGAAACAAGGCCAAAGCAACCAGTGAAATGGCCCAGAAAGCTGTGGTAGAGGGTGGATCTTCATATGTTGCTTTAGGAAACTTGATTGATCAATGGTTAGAAAACAAGCCTTGAAGAGCTTAATTTTCATCAATGATCATCACTTCCTATTATGGCTTAATCTCATTTTTCATAATAAGTTATAGTATAGTGTTCCGATTTTGTATGGATTAGTCTCTTAATTAAGCTGAGGCCTTGTAGACAGGCCATCCCTTCTCCGTTCTGTTTCTTTGGAAGCATGGATAATTTGCAGGGGTAACTCTTTGGGATTGGTTTCAAATCAAGAAATATGATCCTGATGTAACCCTGTGTCTTCTTTATGAACAAACAAACAAAAAGTGCTAAAGGGACCCAGCGCTAGTATTGATCACCCCAACCAATAAATACGTTCAGATCAAATGTTTGCTAAATGCCAAAGAACACTGCAAGTGAGGTGACCTACTGTTCTTAAAAAACTTATTACAGTAGACAAGAAAAATAACATTTCAGAAAGTATTTAAAGAGTTGCGTGCACTTTACACAACTCGCCAAGAAAATGTGAGTTGGGCTCTTTAACAACCGCTCAGTTTTCTATCATTAAAAACCAACCTTATAATTCATAATAAATTCTTCTTAATAAATATCATTTAACTACATCTAAAAATCACTTCAACCAAATCGCTTCAACTCGTGATTGGACAGATCTGAAGCGCTCGACAAGAACCCGCAGTGAGAGGAGAGAGAAACCATCACGAGAGGGTGAAGAGAGAGAGGAGGGTGGTATCGCGGTAGTGGAAGAGGCGTTTTGTCGGTTGAGAGAGAGATGTGTGAGGCATGGTGGCGGGAGAAGAAGAGGAGGAGGAGAAATGGAAGGAAAAAGGAGGGCTGGAGTTCTAATTCGATTGGCGTTGTATACAACTTGACAAACACAAACGTACAGCAAGGAATGCATTTCTCGAATTTTCTTGCATGACAAACCATTCAATTTTATTTTTGTCGGTGACATTAATGGCAACTGGAAATGCATCTTGTTCTTGGCCTCTCACGTATCACACTTGCTTCCTCCACCACTTGATCACTGATTGGCTTCAGCTCTCACATCATCACCTGTAATTTAGACCTGGCTTCTTCAGTTGTAACAACTCCATTGTTGTGGCCAATTCATCGATCTACAAATTAATTTGATAACTCAATAACTTGAGTCATATTTTAGATCTAAACTCGAGTCGGGTCTGAAAACTAAATAGAACTCTTGAACAAGAATAAAAATTCAAATATCTTTCTTTTATTTGAAAATGATAAAATCACATATAAAAGTTCTAAAAATATAATTTTCTCAAAGGGCAAGTAAATATATGTTAACTAGAAAATTTGTTTTGCTTGATGGGATCGGAGGGAGGAAGGCAGCCACTACCAAGTTGTCGTTTTCTTACATTTGCCGTGTAAAAATCGGGCTAAACGACACCATTTGGGTGTTTAAGCTCCCCGAAGCATCTCTTTGCTCACTACGCCCTTCCTCATCTCTGGGTGCCCAGGGATCCACCATAAACCTCTCCTCGTTTGAACATGGCGAAGACTCAAAAATATAATTTTCTCATGAAAGGGCAAGTAAATATATGTTAACTAGAAAATTTGTTTTGCTTGATGGGATAGGAGGGAGGGAGGCAGCCACTACCGAGTTGTCGTTTTCTTACATTTGCTGTGTAAAAATTGAGCTAAACGACACCATTTGGGTTTTTAAGCTCCCCGAAGCATCTCGTTGCTCACTACACCCTTCCTCATCTCTGGGTGCCTAGGGATCCACCATAGACCTCTCCTCGTTTGAACATGGCGAAGACTGATTCTCTTGCGTTTACCTTTTCTCTTTTCCTTCTTGTGATGATGAATTACGAAGCATGAGTAACATTAGACCTGCACCAATAAGATAATTTCACTTTTAACAATTTCTTTTTACTACTATTTATTTTCTCATATACAATTATTATTATCTCTTGGATTACTAAATATCTCCTCAACCTTTGTACAACCAAATTAACCAAACCCAAAAAGGAAAAAAAAAGAAGAAAAATTAAGAGAAAGTTTAAGGTTGATTTGGTTAATATCAGGAGATAAAAATGATAGATGTAAAAGAGACAACATATTTGATTATAAAATACATAAAATAAATATATTTTTAATTTTTTGAGTGAATTTATATTTTTTTTTAAATATAAAAACAGGGATGTGTCTCATATATCTTTTATCTTTTCTGACCTGAAATAATAATTAATAAAAATATTAATTTATTCAAACCCAATAGATAATGAATATATAGAACCAATTTGAATAGATGAGGTTTTTGTTTCCTTTTAGTAGTTACTTCTTAATTAATAATAGATAAAATATAAATATTATTAAACTCGGCTTGAAATCTAATTAAAAAATATCTATGATTAATCTAATCTTAAAAGTAGAGATCTTCAAATATAATAAATAGAAATAGATATCTTGAAATAGAATAAAAATTCAAATATTTCTTTTTCATTGAACATAGTAGAATCACAAATAGAAGTTTTTTAAAAGAAAAAAAAAACAGAGAAAGAGAGAAAGTTTAAATGTCGCCTAATTTTTTTTTAATGAAATTAATTGATTCTCCTTCTAATTTAGGATAATGACAAGATTTTTATGTCATTATAAGTTTCCATTAAATTATATTATGTCAGGTATAATTTTCATTACACAAAAAATATAAATACAAATAAATCGTACAAAATTTTCATATCTCCAATCTCAACCAATCATTAACGTTTTTAAAATATACAATTCACTATATATTATTTACCGCATCTATATGTTAATTATAATGTAATTTGTTTTTTTTTTTTTTTTGTAAAATAGGACTCTTTCAACAAGGTATTTCCTTTGAAGTAGGGACGACATCTCTTGACTTCTTGGTTAACCATGAATTTTTGTCGGAAAAACAGTCATCGCTATAATTATTGTAAGAAAAAAATTAATTAAAATCTTACTAGGTACCCAATTTTTTCTTCACCCAAGTCTTCAACGAATGGCAACTCTCAATATGTGGAAATCAATATATTCTCAGACATTATTCAGAGTAAAAGAGCATTGAATTCCCACTAGATCTAGCATATTATAACTCAGTCCCAAATTGTGTGTCCACAAAAGAGCACAAAGGAGTCAAAAACCTTACATATCCTCCAAAAATGGCACCGAAGAAATTAAGCCCTGGTTGTCTTTGTCCTAGCACCAGGGATTGGTCACCTTGTATCAGTCATGGAGTTTGCAAAACGTTTGCTTGATAGAGATGACAGTTTCTCCACCACAATGCTTCTTATGCCCCCACCATTTGCACATAATGCTGCAACATATGCTGAGAAACTTAATACATCTCATCCTGAGTTTCAATTCCGAGGTCTTCCTTCTGTGACCCCGCTACCCCTAGAATATGTTCTAGCTAGTCCTGAACATTTTGTTTCAATTTTCATTGCTGATCATAGAGATCATGTTAAGGATGCAATTTTCAACAATGTTTTGTCCAACAAGTCACCTGGTTTGGTTCTTGATTTGTTCTGTCCTCCCTTCGTTGATGTTGCAAAAGACCTCGGTGTTCCTTCTTATATTTTCTTCGCTTCTGGTGCTGCTTTTCTTGGTTCTATGCTTTACCTTCCTGATAGATTTCACAAGGGAGGGACCACCTTCAAACCAACTGATCCTGACTCTATCATCCCTAGTTACATGAACCCAGTTTCCTCCAAGGTTTTGCCTAATTTGTTGTTCCATGGAGGGTACTCGACTTTTGTGTGCCGTAAAGGGTATTATTGTGAATACATTTGCTGAGCTAGAATCCCATGCTGTTACCTATCTTAATGGTGGGGCCAGTGGTTTATCACAAAGGCAACAGTCCAGTAGCTGATGGGTGTTGGGTGTGGACACAACATGGTTGGTGCTCAGTAGCTGATGGGAACCAACGTGATGAGATCATGAAGTTCCTTGATGCTAAGCCAAAAAAGTCTGGTGTTCTTGTGCTTTGGAAGTCACGGGAGCTTTAGGGAGCCTCAATTGAAAGAGAGTGCACCTGGGCTCTCGCAAAGTAAACGAAGGTTCTTGCGGACTATAGAAAGAATATATATTAGTGATGTTGTGAAGGCAGACAAAATAGCAAAAGCTGTGAAAGATTTGATTGAAGGTTCCAGTGAGGTAAAAAGCAGGGTCAAAGCAATGAGTGAAATTGGAAGGAAAGCTTTGTTGGAAAGTGGATCTTCATTTGTGGCATTTGAAACCTTGGTCAGTGTTTTGTCAGGAAACAAGGCTTGAAGAGGTTCTTTACCGTGTTTATCTTGTTGTGTTTAGGTTCTTGTGGGATGGCGATGTTAGTGCTATGCATCAAGCCTTCACCCTTATAGATGTGATTTTTTTTTTTAGATGAGTTAATGGTTGGTTTTATAATAATTCAAAATGTTTTTAACTTGGAATTATAGTAAAATAATATTTTTTTTATTTTTAAAAAAATTAATTTTAATATTAAATCAAACAGAGGCTTATACTCTTAATACTCTCTCCAATCAAATTATCTCCAGTAAATCAAGAAAATTTAAAACTTATCAATCATTTAAAATATTTTGTTTTATGCCCACTTTGAAAAACTTCATCTGCTATCTATCTTCCTCGCCATGCTTGGGCTTGTAAATATTAAATTATCCATGAAATGTAAATGAGTGGTACTGGATGGTCGATGAGTGTGTGAATGTGTGCGCGCTCGCTAGGGACAAGGAAGTTGCAATAAATTCGTCAAATTGCTATCAATTAATTGTGTTGGTTGGAGATGAATCTTGCTATTTGAATATTCGGGGCATTAACCCTTGCCACATTCTTTAGATATGCAATGCAACACGAGGATCTTACAAGAAAAAATCACAGAAGCACAAATTCTTGAACTTGAAATCTTTAGTAGAAATCCTAAGTCATAATTTTGCTTGAATGTTCCATTATGGTTCATATTTGGGCGTGTTCTTCGTTCGACTAAAATGAATCACAAACATAACAGGAGCCCAAAGGCAATTAGGAGTAAAACCCAATAGACTTCAGTTTAAGAAGAAGAACCAAAAACATCAATTTGGATTGTTGAGCTCAGAGCAATGGAGATATGATCTGACTTTGATAGTGCCCATAACTTGTCATGATCATCAATTTGGTTTTGATTGAATGATATTTATCACAGTACACTGCGGTCCGAAGAACGGGCGGATCTATCTACCAATTGAACAAACATCTTTAGTTATTTAGTTGCTTTATTGTCTTGATATTTTAGTTGTTTTCGTTATTGTAATTTTAAAAAATAAATCAAAAAAATTAAAAAAAAAATATTATAATATTTTTCAATCAAGATTTCAAAATAAAGTTTGAAATAAAATTGTGATATGTGTTAATTACTTAAATACTTTAAAATACATGGATATGTAAAACACAAACCGCACCAAAAAAAAATCTTTTTTATTTAACTAATTGGCTACTTTTGTTTTTTTAAATCTTTAAATTATAGTTATCAAACTTAATTTAAAACTTAGATGTTGAATTGGTAAAGTTGATCCACAAATCAATGGATCTAGCCTAAAATAATGTGATTTTAGCTTTTTTTAAAAAAAACATAATTGATGTTATTATTAAAAAAAAAAACCTAGAATGATAATTTTTGAATAAAAAATATTAAAAACAAATCATGGGATTTAACTTTATCTTATCATCCTTGAATTTAACTAAGTAGTAAAATAACCTTTTAAAACAAGATTCTGATTTTAAAAGCCATCGAACCAATAACTCATCAAATTAAACCTGTTTTAATATAATTATACTTAAAACATTGTAAAAAATCATTTTAATTTTTTTACTAAAAATCATTTTTATTTTATATTAAATCATTTTAATATAATGATGTCAAGATTAAATTTTAAAAAATATAAAAAATATTTTAATACATTTCTATATAAATAGCATTTTAAACTTTCATCACTACTACACTTTCAAAACTTGCCAGGGCATTGCGATTCCTCCACCGTATAAAACCTAACAACTATATATCAATTAACTTCTTCAAATAATATAAGATATGATTTTTAAGTTATTTCTCCACTGGGCTAACGATTATGTAACACAGGAAGATTATTTCCATTAAGCCCAAACCAAAGGTCCAAAACCAAACATAAACGGGACAACATTACATTAAAAAAATGAGGTGTTTTTACTGTGTACTTTAAACTAAATATTTTCTTATAAATCACCATGAATAGAATAGTTAGTTTGTTTTAAGGTTTTAAATTTAGTCTTTAATTATTTTTTTTTGTATAATTGAACATTTTTAAGCCCAAGTTAATAACTAATTAATTCTTTTTTTCTTGTTTAAAGAAAGAAATTGAAAAACAAAAATTTAAAGTGATAAATACAAAGAAAATATATGGCAACTTCGAAGTTCACAGAAACTTAAGCTTGATCCCATCCTTTTGAATTACTATGTAATTGGTCTCTTTTATCATAAATTAGATTTTGATATCAAAATTCATTTTCTATTTTTTTTTTCATGCATGAGAGAGGGTCATTGGATTTTAGTATAAAGAGAGTTTTTTTTATGCTGATTTTGACGGTAAAAATAAGCATTATTTTAGCATAAATTGGTTTTTTTATTTTTATTAATTTTAATTTTCAATATTGTATTAATTAGGGATTGAACTTTACAAAAAAAAAAAAAAAAGAGCAATCAAGGAACAAAGACAAATTAACCAACCTTATGAATGCACGGATTTTTGTTCTTGAGAAATAAAAGCCTCACACCTAGAGCCTAGTACATTTTTCTCCTTTACCACCATAACTTGGTTAGCAATTGCTTAATGATTTTCCTAATCGTAATCCTAATCAACACAACAAAAATAGCCGACCCTCTCTTTTTTTTCCTAAAAGAAATTCCCCAAGAATTAATTCATAGCATTCGCATAATAAGAAATTTAATCACACTAATTCCAATTTTTGTTCGACCATTTGTCTTCTTCTTACAAATGTTAGGATATCCTTTACAGACTATTCATATATAAAATAATGGATTAATTGTGGAATTTTTGTCTCGTTGATGCTCTAACCAAATCCCAAAAATAATGTTGTTATTTGCACTTAAAATTCCTTTGCCGAGAATTTAATAGGTATTAGAGTGTACATGTACACAATGAAAATAACCTTCTTTCAAATAATATATTCCCACCTTATTTTATTTTTTTTAAGTTGAAACTTAAACTATGTTGCCCGTACAATCTTGATATACTCAGATAATTTTGTTCATCTCTGTATTCTGGTTAAGTCGATCAAGATTCTCGACTATTAGCTTGATTGTGAAACAAGATTCTTTTTGTGCACGATCATGGTTATTAATTACTTGGATATATAGGAATAGAATATGATCTCAATTCCCCCCCCACACGTCTCTTTTTAGCTCTAGAATCGTGTGCCCATCCCTTCGTCTTGATGTCCTCTCTCTTTTCTTCCTTTCCTTTCCAAAAGGATATGCCGATCTGGGACACACCGGGCAACCAACAATGTATAAAGCAATTGAAAAAGGTATTCAATGTGATGGAGATATAGCTTTATATTGAGAGTTAAATATAACTATCATTATGTTATGTTATTTATCATCAAAATTAATGAAAATACATAAGATAATTTACACATAATTAAGCTCAGATTTTGTATATTTTAAACTACATATACCCTTCGTTAAGGATAAAAAGAAAGAAAAAAAATAAGATTCTAAATGAAGCTTGATATACTGCGATTTAATATTCAGTTCTTTCTAGTTATAAGTTAAATTACTCCGCATGTGACAAGTTTTGAAAAAAATTCTGTCCTTTTTTCTTCAATTTCTTTCTATTTTAAATATATAAAATCATAACTTTATCAAACACAAATCAAGTAAAATAAAGAAAGATTACAAACACTAACTTTTGTTAAGATCAACAGCTGACAAGTAGTGTAGACACAAAAAAGAGGTCATGCTGTTAAGAAAAATCTTTAGCACACATCAATTCAGTAAAGTAAACAGAAGAAAAATCTTGAATGAGGTTGGCTGTCCGTCTTGGATTCATATCAAATCAGTTAAAGCACATGATGAATGGGCCACAGGAAATAAAACATGTCAAGAACATATGGGGTATTGTAAGGATGGTTCTTGCAACTTGAAAGTGCTCTAGACGCATAGTCTCCTCACAATTTGAGGAAACATAGCTTGAAAATGGGAGGTGGCTTGCCCAACTTCCTCTTGGTATGGATACTAGTCTTAGCACTACTTTGCTATTGTCACAAAATAGGTAAGTTGATCGACAAAGGAACAACTAGGCTCCTTGCTATCCTCCCAGTCATATGCATATTTCTTGTCCTTCCTCTCTATATCTCTGTCTTCAATCTTAGAGCTCTTTCTTCTTTCTTCCTCTCTTGGCTTGCAAACTTCAAGCTTCTTCTCTTTGCCTTAGACCAAGGCCCTTTATCACCCCAACCACCCCTCTCTTTTCCACAATTTATTGCCTTAGCTTGCCTTCCCATCAATATTCAACAAAACCCTCCACCAAATTTATCACCTCATAGTCAAGAGCTTGTAAATGTTAATGATAATCAAGATCTTGAGAAGCTTGTAAATGTCGAAGACAACGATACCCCATCTCAAGAAGTCCCCAGAGAAGGCCTGAGCACACCTCCAAAATATTTCATAAAGTTTCTACTACTGGTCTTATTTGGTTACATGTACACCAAAGAAGAATATATCCATTCAAAAATCATATTGCTAGTCTATCTTATCCACATTTATATTGGTCTCGAATTAATCTTAGCCATGGTTGGAGCCGTAGCTCGAGCCTTCCTTGGTATAGAACTGGAGCCACAATTTGATGAGCCATACCTAGCTAGCTCATTGCAAGACTTTTGGGGCAAAAGATGGAACCTGACGGTGACTAGTGTCCTACACCCTGCGGTATTCAATCCTGTGAGATCCATTTTTAGCCGTTTTATGACAAAAAAATGGACCCCATTACCAGCTGCGATCGCATCATTTTTGGTTTCTGGCATCATGCACGAGCTGATTTTCTATCACATTGGACGCCGAAAGCCAACTTGGGAGGTCACATGCCTCTTTCTCTTGCATGGTGTTTGCTTGACTATTGAAATTGTTATCAAGAGGGAATTAAATTGTTCATGGGGATTGCCTAGGGTGGTGGCAGCACCACTTGTGGTGGGGTTTGTGGTGGCCACTGCCATGTGGTTGTTCATGCCGACAGTGGTACGTTGCAAGATTGATGCTGAGGCAAGAATGGAAATAATTGCTTTCATTAATTTTGTGAAGGGTGTATTCATCTACTTGAAAAATTTATTGTGAAAAGTAAAAAAATATTTTATATATTAGCTAAAATTTATTTTCATCTTATTCTGAAGTTATTCAAGGGATATTCTGGCATGTCTTTGACTACAAATATTGTTTGAAGAGGTCAAGAAAAAAAATTATCTGAGATCTTCTATAAAGAAATTTCGAATTTGGACTCTGTGTGAACTCTCCCTTCAAATTACTTAGTCGTTTGAGATGGCTACTGCCTTGTGGTTGTTCATGCCGGCAGTGGGACGATGCAAGGTTGACGTTGAGGCACGCCTGGCGCAGCTGGCATGAGGCTCCAGCAGCAGCCCATGGGTGCTGCAGTTGAACCGTTGGCGAGGCAGCATCCATGCTCGCACCTGGCAGCCATAAAAGCGATTTTTTTTTTCTCGTAATTTCTGGTAAGTTCTGGCCAGAATATCAGATTCCGGCCAGATCTGGACGGAACAGTAACCATTTATTTAAAAAAAAATAATAAATTTTGCTAATAAGATTATTTTAAAATTAATATTAATAACAATTAAAACACAAACAAAAACTTTAATGGTCTAACTATTGTTTTTCTATCACTGTCAGGTTTTCTAATATATATATACACATAGAACAAAAACTATAAATTAAAAAAATATTAGAAAATTAAAAAAAATATTAGAATTTCAATAATCTTGTTAAATGAAACTAAGTTTTTTAAAAATTTATATGAAAATTATTTAAATATTAGATATTTTTTTATTTTAAATATTTATTTTAATATTGAATTATTGTAAATTACAAGTCTTTTAAGTATCTGACTCTAACAATAATCTAGACGAATTACTATTAAAAAATCTTCTAAATTATTTTAGAAAAGAAAGGTTGTTATTTTTTTTAGTGTTAGCTCTTTATTTTTGTGTTTTAGATATTTATAAATTTTTTTCTACTCATCTTAAAAAATAAAAGGCATAACTTTTTTTATTTATAAGGAAATATAAAAACTATATAAATAACAAAATATCAAATTTTCTTTTAAATAATATTACATATATTATTTTAATCGTTAATTTTAGAAATTTATTTAATCACGTTACTACTTGAATTATAATCCCATGTAATAATTATATTAATTCTAGTTTGTAATTTCTAAAATTTATTTATATTCAAGTTACACTTGATTAATTATCCCGTTTTATTTTATAACCAATGATTCAACCCATTAGGTTTCTTAATAAATTGATTCAAATATAAATCATAATTCTAAATAAAATAGGAGTAAAAAAATTAATTTATTATCAATTTAAAAATTATTTATATTTAAAAATTAAGTACAATGTTCAAAACCTGTTATGATCTTTCAAAATTTATGAGAATAATTTTTTTGTTCACAAAAAATATAATATATGCTAGTTTCAACAATTTTATTTGATATTCAGTCTTAATAGAGCATTAATTAAAAATATTCAGAAACAATAATTTGATAAAATAAGAATCTTATAGTTATAACAATTTTATAATTTTTTTTATAAAATATTTTTTTCTAAGAATTTTATTTTTATTTTAGATTTATTAATAAAATATTTTATAAATATTAAAAATAAATAAATTTTTATTAATAAATTAAATATATTTACATAATCAAATTTCAATGTTGCATGTAACAAAAATACCATCAGTCCAATAAGTAAACCATCCAGCAATCATGCATTCACATGACTAATTTTTATATCAACCTAGTTTATGAACCAAAAATATTTTTAATTGGCTGGTAATAGATTCCACTGTGCAATGTACAAACGTCGTTCTAAAATCAGCTGGTTGATCTAATAATTTTCAACAATAGTCATTATCAAAAGATAATGCTTGAATTTCAACCCAAAAAAAAAGATAATGCTTGAATAAAAAACATTCTCCTACTCAAATGATAATTATACTTGAATGAAAAGATCGAAAATATCACAATGCCCTAGCCTTCACGTTTATCGTTCAATTTTGCTATAAATTAAGGTGAAGTTTGAATAAAAAAACTTCATAGGAGAAAAGGACACTAGTTGCTGTTAAGCTAGTTGTCCTAGTTTGATCGAATATAGTTTGGCTCACCAAATTAATTTAATTTGAACCTGGTATATTTAACATATAACCTAATTTAAATTTTGAAAAATCATTAGAAAATTGAGTCAGTCAACCTGTTATCCAATCACCTTCGTCAAAATCCATTCTACTTTTTCCTTTTTTTTAAAAAAAAAAGGAAGTGTTGTAACTTAAAAAAAATAAATTAAAATGTTATGTTTAATAGTCAAAACAATGTCAGTGTTCTGACTATTTTTATATCATTTTAAATTTATGGGCCGAGTATAATAGCTTTTGAGTGGCCGTCACATGTCTTCTCACATACAGTATAAACTGCTATGTTTCTGCCACACGTTCGCCCTCACTGGGCTTGTCGGTTCTGTTTTCTTCAAGTTGATTTGATGTCTCATGCATGCCCTCAGTTGACCAAACCGTCGAGTTCATACATAGCCAGCTATTAATTATCCTTGCCTCCTGTAGTTATGGGAATGGCTGCAAACAAGAAAAGCTGAAGGCTAATGAAAGTGGCTACATCTATTAAAACTTATAATTAAGAATTTAGAAAGAGATATTTGCTGATTGGTGTGTTATCTGCAAACATGTTATGACTGTTGTTTATTGTTTTTTTTTTGCATGTAATATTACTTCGGATTAGATAAATATTTGGAATCCTTTCCCGTTAATATACACACCTGTCTGTCTATATTGGATCGTCTAGCTATGCTTTATGTGACCAGGTATATCAATGAGGCACTTGGATTGATCTTACTTTCCTTTAACGATGGGAGTCCAAAAGACTCTGCCTCGGGAAAAGATCCTTCCGTAAATAGTCAAAAAACTGATATTGTTGGCAATATCAAGGAATGTATAGAGCTGTCTAAACTTGATGATCACATGGGTCATGACTCACAATATGCAGGAACATCCTGCTTAGAGGTCATCCCTCTCTTTGCCACGTTTCATTGTCTTTCTTGCTTCGCTGTCAAGACTCGACAGGACCCTCCACCAATAATACTACCTCATGATCAAGAGCTTGTAAATGTTGCCGACAGTCAAGATCTTGAGAAGCTTGTGAATGTTGAAACCCAATCTGGAGAAATCCCACTAAAAGGCCTTAAATCACCTCTGAACTATGCCTTGAAGGTTGGTTACATTTATACCATAGACGAATATATCCATCCAAAAATCATATTGCTACTCTATGTTTTATATAGGTCTAGAACTAATCTTAGGCATGGTTGGAGCCCTAGCTCGAGCCACAATTGATGAGCCATACCTCTCGAGCTCACTGCAAAACTTCTGGAGTAAAAGAAGGAACCTAATGGTCACTAGTATCTTGCATCCAACTGTATACAATCCAATCCGGTCATCTTCTGTACGTTGGATTGCAAAAAAGAGGGCTCCATTACCCGATGATCGGCAGATTTTTGGTCTCTGGCCTCATGCACGAGCTGATTTTCTATCACATTCGACTCCAAAAGCCACTGTGGGAGGTGGCTTGCTTCTTTCTCTTGCATGGTTTTTGCTTGGCTATTGAAATTGGTATCAAGAGAGAAATAAAGTGCACATGGGGATTGCCTAGGGTGGTAGCAGCACCGCTTGTAATGGGGTTTGTTCATGCCAACGTGGTACGGTGGAAGATTGATGTTGAGGCAAGTATGGAGACCATTTCTTTCTTGAATTTTGTGAAAGGCACATTTATCTAGTTGAGAGATGTTTTTATTGATCATAAAGTTTAGATTGGTAGGTAATTTTTGTTGCGATAAGTTAGCTTCTTCTTTTTTTTTTTCTTCATTTTTGGTCCTCGTACTTGGTCAGGTTTGAATCTCGTAACTAGGAAGGGTACCTTCTTAATCATCAAGCAAATCTTTTTAGATTGCTCCTCATCAACTCTTAAATTTTAACGTTATGCCTTAATATTGATACTTATAAAGTTCAATTCATGCAGAAAGAAAACTTCTCGAATGCCTCATTTGTTCGAGTTTGGCCAATTTTCTAAATTCAACCATCAAAGAACGTAATTTAAAATCCAGCCACAAAAGAATTTCGTCTTCGCAATTTTGTTTATTTATTTATTTCCTTTTAACTTTCTTCTACACAGCTCCTCTATCCATTATTAGCTGAAAGTTGGTCCTGGCTTTAACTCCAATATTCAATGCGAGTACAGGGAAATGGAGCTAGCAGGTAAGAAATTAAATATATGGTTTCGAGGAGTAGCTGCCCCACTTGCAACCAGAGTACAGTCTTACCGGAAATAGTTGGGTTGAGTTTAAATCAATAATAGTATTTAATTTTAATTTTCATATTTTATAAATTATAAATTTGATTCACTTAGTTTTATTTTTATTTGAGGGGATTAAATATATCTTTTATGGTTATTTCATATATTTATATATTTTTGGGTGAGCTTACACCTCTAAATCTAATTTTCATAGCTTATATTACCATTAAATTCTAGTTACATCCTCTTTTTTCCTAACTAAAAACAAGCTTTTTTTTTTGTTAAGTTAAAAAAATCTAATAAAAAATACACTAACAAAGATTTTAGAGCCAAAACATTTCTAAATAAAATAAAAACAAATGCTCAGTATACTAATTATCAAATATAAAAACAAAAAAAATATAATATAAGTATTGAATATAGTTGATTGGGTTTCTAAAATCTTACCATGATATCTATTTTATAGGGTTTTTTAATTTATTATCATATGTAATATTCACATTATTTAGGCTGAGTCGGTCATATAATATAGATGAATTAGTTTTTTTTAAAAAAACCGTTAGATGCAACTCTACTTATTTTTATAGTTATATAATTTAATTTGGATCATGAATTAAATATGTTAACTTAAATTAACTTAGATTTATTAAAAATAACATTGTTTTAAGATTTTTTTTACAAAAAAAATTAAAATGACTTCAATTTTATCTTTTAAAAAATAAAAATAATTAAACCAACTTTTACCATAGTTTTAACCGGGTAGATAAAATTTTAACCAGGTAACTTTGAAGCCAGTTCAACATGAAATTTGGCCCAGAATAGTTACAAGTTTAATAACACTGCCTGTACCTTTTTGCTGTACGTTGACCTTGTCTGTTTTTTTTTATTTTTAGAAAGTAGAAAACATTTGTTTATAGACAAAGAGAAGCATAATACTGGAAAGAATTTGTAAACAAAAGTGAAGTTACAATTTTCCTAGGGAGGAAACAAGTACAGTAAAAATGGTAACTAATTTCGATTACGCAAGTGATTATCATTTGTATTATATTAATTCTCTATGACCCATAAGCTTGCTGGTAATTTCATATCCAAATCACAAATATAGTGCTTTGCAGATTTCAAGGCATTGAAACTATCGAGACTAGCATTGCATTTCATGCTAATTAACTGCAAACCCTTGATTTGATCCTAGTTTACTGGAGAATATTTCTCTTCTTCATTGATCCATGGATCAATATTTATAGCATATTTAAAAACGTGATGTAAATTATATTTTTTAAAAATTTAAGGGCATATTTAAAAATATGATGTAAAGTATACTTTTTAAAAATTTAATTTTTTTATTAAATTTTAATATATTTTATATATTTTGAAATGTTTTAATATACTGATAATAAAAATAATTTTTAAAAAATAAAAAATATTAACATATATTTAAACATGAAAAATTATGTAAAAAATATTGATACCTACACTACCAAACATGCTTTTATCTCCCAATGGTAGATTGATTTCTTGAAATAAATGTTATCTCCAAATTCCACAAAACATGAAAAATTATTTAAAAAATAACAATAATTATACTACCAAACGTGTTTTTGTTTTTATCTCCAAATTGTAGATTGATTTTTTGAAATAAATGTTATCTCCAAATTCCACATATACTTTTTTATATCAATAAATTTATTATTTTATTGGAACCAACATCAACATCGATCAAGATTTTTATTGTTTGAACTTTTGGGGCTATTTTGATTATTTAATTGTTCACAAAAAAATAAGATGAATACCTCACTAGAATATCCAGTAAAAATATCAAAATAACTCTAGCTCAGAAGCATGTAATTTTTTATAGAAAAAACAAAATATTCATTACATTATAGCGGGTAACAGTAAAATATGAGAGTAGGAAAACCTGCATGTAGCTCTTGGAACAATTGATAGGGTTTCAAGTGATCTATTATCTGAAAGGTAAAATCTTTGGCCTGAAGCCACATTCATTTCGTCCACTCCTCTATACAGGCAGTACAAGAAAGCAAGAAAATGTGAATGACACAAACGCAAGTGTCAAAACATTTGAAACTGTCGGGTGAACGGGTGTCCACCCCTTAACCCTAGCCAAATACTTCAATGCTCCCTCGAAAACCATGGAAATTCCTTGCAAGACAAAGAACCAAGTGACCTCCCATGTGGGTCTCGTCCCACAAGAGATGTAGTAGAACATAAGCTCATGCATTATGCCTGAAATCACAAGGGTAGTAATCATGGCCAGTATCCTTGCTTTGCCAACTCCGACGAAACCCACCAAAACATTTTGGGTAGGTTCATATATTGTTTGCCTCAAAATGTTTGAAGACAACCGGTTCCACCTTCTACCCCAAAAATCTTGTAAAGATGTCGCTAGATACGGCTTGTTGAATAGTGTCACTAACTCATACCTTGCCATGATTGATGATAGAGTTTTAAAACTTAAAGAAAGAGTTAAATGTAGGTGAGTATTTTCCTGGATCTTGAGAGGAAAAATGGCAATTGCAACAAAGTCGATGTAGTTTTTGCAGGCAGCGAGAGGTCCTTGGTTGAAACAAAAAAGGAGAAGCTTGAAAGATGTGATCCATGTGATGAAGAAAGATAAGACTCCTCTGAGAAGACTTGATGTGAAATACCAAGGAAAGATGGTCAGTAGGTAAAATGTGGGGAGGAGAAATAAGACCCTTGTCAGGCCTTTTGTCATGTATGTGGCCAGGACATAAGAATACCCTAGTGAAGACAAGAGGAGAGCAATGGGATTGCACAAGTTCTGGGTTTCATCCTCCATTTTAGTTCTCTATCTTTAGATAGCGAAGAAAGCTGTCTATATATATATTTTTTGTATTGGATAAGGCATCAAGGGTGTTCTGTCTCCTTTTATTGTCTTTTTTTTTTTTTACTGGTTTGATTTGGGATTAGAACACTAAAAAAAAAAATTATTAATTTAAAATAAAAATTAAATTTTAATAAAAACAAGTTAAATCTCATACCAAACAATTACTATCAACAGAAACATCATGTAGGCATAAAGACAGACAATAGTGCCTAAAGTTTGAACTTTGTTCCTTGTCATTCATTCTTTCCTCTCAAGAAATTTACTACGCAAATTAATGGAGGGCCCAATGGATCATGATCAGATTTTAGGCTCAAGATTTTATGCTTGACTCCTAATAAGATTGAAATAAGATTTTACAACTAAAGAAAACTACTTCAAATTTTGTATCCTAAAAATAATCATCAAATGTGCTTTAAGGTTGCCTTCGATGCAAAAAAAAAAAACAAATAGAAAATGAATTTTGTTTATGAGAAAAAAATAAAATAAAAAATAAAAAACAAACATCTCTGAAATAATTTTAAAAAATAAGTATATTTACACTCGTGCAAGACACTCAATTGATGTGCCAACTCGTACACATTTAATCGTGCCCTTATCAACAAAACCGTCATGTGGCAATTAATGAGAACTGTAATGTAATATCATCAATAATTGTGGAGTGCTAGAGGGACCATTGTCAATCAATTCCTTCGACAAACTTGCAATGGGATGCAGGTATGATATGGCATGTTTACGCGCTGTTATAAATTTATAAAATAAAAATATTTAATAATATTATAATTATAAATTATTATTTAATAAGTAATATAAATTAAATATATGATAGCGCTGATATTTTATAATAAAAAAATTATATTAGTGATAAAAGAATTAGAGACTAAACAAAATAATTTTAGTAGATAAAATAATTAGAGACTAAACAAAATAATTTTAGTAATTTATAATATTTTGTGAGAAAAAATATAGTGTTTTCGTTATATGATTTAGTTTTTTTATTAATAAAAAGTAAAAAAAATATAAAACTAAATTTTACACCAACTTAATATTAAAAAAAATCAATAAAGATAATTATGGAAGGAAAAAAACTCATAAGAAAAAATATTATAGCAATTGACAATGTTTTGTGAAGAAAACTACATTGCTTTCCCTAATAAAATCGACAAAAGATAATTTAAAAAAATTATAAAAAATTCATTTAGAAAAATATTGTAACAATCCAGTATTTTGTGAGGAAAACAACTATACTTTCCCTATATGATTTAGTTTTATTATAATTATAATTGCTAATCAACTTAATATTAAAAAAAATCGACAAAGATAATTTAAAAATAAATCATAAAAAAATCAAGTGGAAAAAAACTGCAGCAATTCATAGTGTTTTAAAGAAAAAAAAATTACAAAGTTAAATCCTCAACCAATTCAATATTAAAAAAATAAAATCGTTAGAAACAATTTTAGAAAAAAATATAACAAAAAAAAGAAAAAAAACCATGTTGAGAACACTATAGCAATTCACAGTGTTTTGTAATAAAAGTTACAATATTTTTCTATATGATTTAGCCTTATTTGTAATTACTTGTAATTCTAATTCTCTACCATCTCAATATTAAAAAAATAAAATTGATAAAGATAATTTCAAATAAATTATATAAAAAAAATCATATGAAGAGACACTATAGCAATCCACAATGTGTTTGTGAGGAAAGCTACAATGTTCTATCCATATGATTAAGTTTTATTACAAAGTTAAATTCTAACTAATTCAATATTAAAAAATAAAATCGATAAAGATAATTTAAAAAAATATTACAAAAAAAAAACATAAAAGAGACTGGAAAAAAACCAGGTGAGGAAAAACTTTAGCAATCCATAGTATTTTGTAAGGAAAGTTACAGCGTTTTCTCTACATAATTTAACCTTACTTGTATTTACTTGTAATTGTAATTCTTAACCGATTTAATATTTAAAAAATAAAATTAACAAATATAATCTTAGAAGAAATATAAAAAATAAAAAAAACACATGAAAAAAATATTATAGCAATCCACAGTAATTTGTCAGAAAAGTTACAATGCTTTCCTTACATATTATAACTGTAATTCTTAAAATGCTCAATATTAAAAAATAAAATTAAAAAAAATAATTTTGAAGAAAACTAAAAAAAAAAACCATGTGGAAAAATACTGTAACAATCAACAATGTTTTAAAGAAAAAAATTACAAAACTAATTTCTCAATTAGCTAAAAATTAAAAAAATAAAATTAACAAATATAATTTTAAAAAATAAAAAAGTTAAATAGAAAAACCATATAGAAAAACACTATAGTAATCCATAATATTTTAAAGAAAAAAATTATAAATCAAAAATTTTAATCAGCTCAATATTAAAAAAAATATAATTGATAAAGATAATTTTTTTTTAAAAAAAGTAAAACAAAAAAATACACTGTAAATTATTAATTCTCAGTACAATGAGTGTGAATAAATACTGAGTTCCCAACTTTTTTTAGTTTTATGTATATTAACTGTGTTGGTTCATTAAAAGACATGTTTTAAATTAAGTTTTATTTTATAAAATGAATTTTGGTATCATCTTAAATTAATCTAGATTAATATAATATAAATACAAACATAAAAGAAAATGAAATTAAAATTCTCCTTAATTTATTTATTTTAAAATGTTTGAATTAATCTAAATATAAGAAACTAAAAATCGTATTTTACTTTTAATAAAAAAATACAAAAATAAATATATTATTTACCATGATAGTCTAAAATATCAGTGGTGTGATAAATTAAATCGAATTTATAATTTCTCCACAGTTGTGGACAGGATAAAGTAAGACAGTCGACGAGATAAAACGTTGAGCAAACCAAGACACGGCAGACATTCAATGACGTAGTTAATGAGAACACTTAACCTGGAAAACAATGTGAACATAGATGGCACCACTTATGTCTATCTCTTTCATATATACGAGTCACAATGTGAACACTGGGAAACATTTCTCTTAGCTGTTAATCACCAAGAAGTGTATAAAAGAAGCGAAAAGGGTTGTAGCTAATACAAGCAAGGACTAGTCTTTTTGTTTTGAAGAGATGGAGGAGAAGAAGGGATTTGCATATCCTGTCATGTTGATGATGTTACTCATGCTTTCTTTTATGATTTCACCAGCACGGGCCAGCTGCTCTTCGGGTGGGAATGGAACAAAGGGATCAGGAGGAACCAAGCCCTCGGACGGCAGTGGATGCAAAGACTGTGTTCTTGATCAGATGAAGTATGGTTGTCCAACTTGCGTGCCAATTCTGCACTGCATGGCACGGTGCTTGTGGGGTGGTAGCTCAAGGTCCAAGTGTATCACTAGGTGTGATTGCGATGGTGGGAAGCCAACTCTTTCAGATTGCAAGAAATGCATGTCTCGATGCAAATGCAGCTGCGTGGCAATGGCATAGATAGGCATCTATTCAAGGATGCTGCCAACATTTTGCTACTATGAAAGCAGATTTTGAAAGTATAGACAAATATATTTGCTGAGAAGTGTTTTGGTGTGATCTGCTCTGTATTTCTATTAGCTGATGGTTGTAATATTAGAGTTCAGTATTGCTCATGAAAGAAGAAAAACCAATAATTTTTAGAGTTGAATTGTGCAGCCTGTAGCCTAACAAGTCTCTCGATGAATGAATACAAGATAAAAATAAACCATGACGAACGTCATCCATGGTCTTAACCGGAAGACATTTCCATCACGGACAACGATTAAGCATTAACCTTGTGGCAGTGTAGAGATAGTTCAATCATGGAGCAGATTGCAAAAAAATTGAAGTATACATTTTTGGAATGAATCAATTTACATGTTCTGATACAATACAACAACTACAAAATGCATAAAGTCTCAGGGCAAGTTACATCATTCAAAGAGCATTTCCCAGGGGAACTCAGTCAATCACACAAGTGCCCATGCCAGCAATGTATATTCGATATGTTCAAACCTTCTGGCCTTGAATTTGAATAGAATTGATTAAACCTGAATAAGTTTCACACTTCTTTATCTTTTCTTTTCATTCTTCCATTTCGAGCACGTATCGTTTGAGCCTTACGAGAATTGTATCAACTCTTAACACTGCCTTCCAACTAAAACACTACCATTTGCTTTATTTGGTTTCCTATCATTCACAAGCGACCCAAGCAACAGGATCCACTCATTCAGGCTTTCTTGCTTTGTTGTTTCCTGCAGAAAGTCTTTGAAGCCTACATGACTGTTCTTCTATCAGTTTATAGGTAGAAGGAGAATCCTGTGGTATGAAAGAAAACTGATCACTGTATCTATCCACATCTTCAACTAACAACTGCCAGATCAAGGCACCAGCACCAGCCTGCCTCTTCTTTGCGGATTCATAAATTTTATCGTACACTACTTTCAGCAAAACATCTCTCTCATGCACTCCTTTCCCATCCTCATCCCATCTTGAGCCGACTTCTGTGAAAAGAACTGGTTTCCTCAGCACAAATTCTCCATCACTTATATGAGAATCCACCCAATTAGAAAGATAATTAGTTTTTGCTTCCAAATCAGTATGTGGAATCCTACAATTTGTACACGGTATGAAGAGAAATAAGAATATATATATCAAGAATACATAAAAGTAAATACTCAGATGATTTGTTTACTGGGGCCCGCAATCAACTGGGTGTCACCAATTAATTTAACATCCACGCTGCTACAGGTAGGAACTTGCAGACAGCATGGAGCCAAAATCATATGAACTGGACTATTGTTTCTATGAAAAACCAATAATATTCCTCAAATGTTTGACAGTGATTCACTATTTCAATCTTAATGTTGATCTTCCCATCAGCCTCGGTTTTGGGTCGTAACACAGCATTATAAAAGACGAATGCAATGAACTGTTCTTAGGTGTACCTCACTACTATTACTGGACATTAATCTGTATGCTCAAAATGTATTACTAACCAGCTATCTGGGTATGCATGAACAGAAGCAAAGTCGATCTTGTCTATTGCTGAATTCAGTATGAAGTCTGTTCCAAGTGATGCTGCCCAAATCCCAGGATTCACTTCTGACTTGTTAGTTGTATTCAGGCCATAAAACCCCTCAAGCCCGACAGTCACTAGATGTCTTATGTCCAAGCTTTTGATATATGCCGCCATCTCAGCAATCCATGCCTTAAGCCAAAGATAAAGCACTAAAATGATTTCAATGAAATCTGATTCAAACGTGATCCAGAAAAGTTTCTTAACCAATAAAAAACTAATACATATCCTTTTGATATTATAGTACAACAGACATAAACAGACCACCCCACAATAACAGAGACCAAGAGAAAATGATATTTGGCTCAAAATGCTTCCATCAAACAACACTCTCACGTCTCTCTCTCCATTTTCCAGCCTAATCCTTCAGTTTATTTTTGAAATTCAACACCAAAACATACACAAGAACAAAAATTCAATGATTCACCTGAAGAACAGGAGCAGAAGAACTGGATGCACACCTAGGCTCATTAATGAGCTCCCAAGCAAAAATTGCCGGTTCTTCCGAGTACCTAACTCCACTTAATGAATTCTTTCTCTTCACAACTGCCTGGGAAATGCATAACATAAATTTGCAACCAAGAGATTATCATAACGCAGAAAGAGAAGCATAGACTGCCAAGTCTCCCACTCTTAAATGTTAGTCCTTACGAAATTTCCTTACTGTTATTCACTAATATAGCAATAATTCAGCCTAAATTGATCTAGCAGATGATGCACAACCAAATTTGAGATGGTAAGTTATACCACAACAAATCAAGTTGAATAATCAACTTTAAAAAACAGAATTGTCACAAAATTCAGCCATATGCAATGCTCTTGCTCATTTTACAATCATATAATGCTTGTGATTCAAATATTCCAGTGCAATTGATAGAAATCCAGTGATTGAGCCTTAGAGGTGTCAAACATAGCATCTCACCTTAATGTAAGCCTTGTAGTAATCTTTAATGACTGGGTTTGAAAAGAATGAGTCATCTGATAAAGAGACATTAACTCCAGCTTCTTTTGCCCACTTTACATACTGATTTTTCCCACCAAATGCAGCAAGATTATTCACTAGACTGAGAATTAACCTTATATGATTCCTCCTTGCTTCAACTATCACATAATCTAATCCCTGCAGACAAATGCCTTCATTAAACACAAAGAGGACCCAAAACTGCCTCAAGATTCTTCATAGTTACCACAATGAAAAGCCCATCTGCCTTTTATAAGGCCCTTCTTTAGTCTTAACCTCCCTTCAAGATTTGACAGTCAATTGACAGCAGAAAAATCTCTAATTTTACAAGGAAAAAAATTAGGACTTACCCTGAAGACCCTCTCATTGAAGAGACCTGGAGAGACCTGCAAAGCATCAGGACCACGACCATCACTGAAAGCCCAAGTCCGGCAAACAGTCAACCCCATTTGAGCTCCTGTCTTGAGCATCTCAGAAACCTTTGATCTTGATGGACTCCACACACTCTTCATCATCAACCAATATGAATTCCACCCATTAACATAAAATGCAGACACCCCACCACCACCTCTATCATCGATGATGATGAATTGTGTGGAGTTGGTTGAGACAAATCCCATCTTGGGTTGCCATAAAAAGATTGGAAAACTGAAGTAGTTGTTGTTACTGTTGTTGAAGTCAAGGTAAAGAAGAGAGAGCAGCAAGAGTATTCCTAGGAATGGAAATAGTCTTTTGGCTCTCCATTGTGAGTCCATTTCTTGGTTTCTGGAGCAGAAAGTCAAGACACAGAAATGTGTTGTCTGTTCACTATTATTAAGGATTCAAGCCTGCGATATTCGTCGCTAAAGGTGAACATCTTATCTGGCAAAAGGTAACATTTTCGTCATGTTAGCTTTTAAAGCCATAGGATACACGACGAAAACCACCTGTTTCTGTCGGTGGCTCTTTTAGGCTTTGAGGTTGGAATTGCGTTATAATTGGAGTTCTATGAAAATTTGAAATTCTTATTTAAAATTATTTTAAAATTTTTAATAAAATGCTATTAAAAATAATTTTAAAAAATCATGTTTTTTATTTTCTTCGACGACAAGAATTGTGTTAATATTTTACGGTGGAGGCTTTAAAATCATTAACAAAAAACTTAATGTTAATTGATATAAATTATTCTAAGATAACCTTTATTTTTAAATTAAAAAAATAAGTTAACAATTAAATTATAAGTCCTAACTTCCCTTTATGCATGCCATTTCATTAAAACCGATTCTGCTTCCAATATATCTGCAGGCAATCAATCTATTAGAGTTAATGTTGTTTTTTTTTTTAGAATAGGATAAAATTGATAAAATAAAATAATTTTTGTTTTTTTTAGCATAGGATAAAACTGATAAAATAAAATAATTTTTGTTTTTTCATAATTACAAACTAAAATAATAAAATAAGAATCGTCTTCTAACATTTAATTATGATAAGCATTAGCATCAGGCTATATTTAATTTAATTTAATTTAAGCAATTAACAGTAAATGAATGGCTTTAATTTTTTTCACGGGCTGTTGATATTATATATAACTACACCATATATGTCGACACAAAGAACTGGAACAAATTTAAGATGATCAATAACCATTTAAGTATAATTGATAAATCACCCGGAAACAGTTCAAGAAATAGGCTGCAAGATTTCTCTCAGAGGCTCCAACAACTTTATGCTTTTCTAGCTCCTCCAAGGGCGGGAAATTGATTGGTATCTTCAATGTCAGGAAATTTCCTTGAATCCTTGAGGATTAGATCATGAACTGGTCCATTGCTTCCACCACTGCCGGAACGCCTTTCGCCTTGATCTCCATGAGGCCCTTTGCTTTCCCTTCTACCATTAGACTCCTTGCCCTCTACTCCATGACCCCCGCTGCTGCTGGGAGGCCTCTCCCCATAGTACCTACTGCCGTCAAGCTTCTTGCCCTCGACTCCATGACCATTACTGTTAGGCCTCTCCCCATCGTACCTGGGTTCGCCTTTGCCACTCCTTGGTCTTTCTCCATTAAACTGCGGGCCGGCATTCGGCGCCCTCCATTTCTCACGTCTATACGGCCCTCCAACAGGTCTCTCTCCATTAATGGACTGTCGGCCGTCATTAGGCCTTTGGCCCTCTTGTTGTGATGCAACACGGATCCTTTTGACATGTTTACTTACCACCTTGATGAATAGGGCATCATCCTCATGAGTCTCGTTCTGCAAAAGTTGCATCGAATCAAAATCCTTGTCAAGAGTTACCTTTCTCTCTTCAGGGTCAGATTCCAAAGCGTTGTCAAGAGTTTCTTTGCTCTCCAGATCAGTCTTTTCGTCAGAAGCTTTCCTCTTCTCAAGCTCCTTCTCATACTCTGCAAGAGTCATCATGGTTAAATAATCCTCGTCCTTCTTGTCACTCTTTACAGATTTATCATCAGCTTCAGATTTCTTCTTGCCGAACCTCTTCTTGGAAGTCTTGGAATCTTTTTGTTCATCAACAGCAACAACAACATTACCCCTGTGGAAACAAATTAAATTTTTAGAAAAGTAAAATCTGTAACGAATCTAATCATAAGAACACAGATAAATCATGAAGCAATTCTATTCTACAGCATAATAAAAAATTAATTAAAAAGGAAATCGATGAGATTAACAAATCAAACATACCCTTCAGCCCCATTATCCTTGTTATCACCATCAACCTTCTCTTCCCCATCACCACCAAGGTCATTTTCGGAGACATTAATCTTCTGATCACTACTGCTAGGTTGCTTTGCATCCCTGCCCTGGTCCCACTCCGAGACATTATTAGACCCTTCACCACCATAGTTCTTCTTAGACCCTTCACCATGGTTCTTTGCATCGCCATTCTGATTCTGCTGTCTGAGACTCGGGAGCCTCCGTTCTGAAAAATTAGAAATTAAATGTTAATTAATCGAAAAGATTTTTCCTTCCTTCTTTCTTTTTTTTGAATACCATGCTTGCCCAAAATCACTATCTACAAAGCATAATCCAAAGATTAACAAACAACTAGAGAAATAAATATTTTTTAACTTCAAAGACTTAAAGAAAAGAAAGCATGCAAGAATATTAAACAAATTATGTACGATGATGATGAGGAAACTTGAAAGGTAAGGCTTTCATGAGCATGTGAGTCAGCTCAGATTGCTTTCTCTCCCGCTCCTGTTGTTTCTTCAACTTCTTTTGCATCTCCATCAACTTCTTTTGCTCCATCTCCTCTTCTTCCTTCAACTTCTTCTGATCCCTCTCCTCGATGATTGTTGAAACCTCCCCATCATCCTCTAAACAGGAGAACATGTTAGTCGCACTCCCCATCCTAGGGTTTAAGGGGAGGGAATAGAGATTAGGATTATTAGGGTTTCTTGAGAAGAAAAGTTTAATGGAGAAAGAGAGAGTTAATGTATTTATAAGAAGGAAGTTAACTATAAGCTAGGTTTTTTTTTTTACTTTCCTATTTAGGAATATTAGTATAACCTGTGTCCACCGACTTAGATAAACATAATTAATTTCTTTTTAACATAGCCCGCAAGTTAGGGTTTTTATATATATATATATATATATATTAAGATACCTCTTTAGCATTCACAATGAATTTGTCGTTTATATTAATGCTTCTTATAAATATTTAATACACATGCAAATCTTAAATGACCATAGTTATGTGGTACAATATAACTATGGTCATTTAAGATTTGTATGTGTATTAAATATTTATGAGAAGCATTAATATAAATGATAAATTCATCGTGAATGCTAAAGAGGTATCTTAATATATAGTTATGTAGTACAATATATATATATATATATATATATATATATATATATATAGATGGTGTTCATTTGGGTCTGTGCGTGACTACCAGATCTAACTTATTTAAACTTAATATGATTATCAAATCCAAGACACTTAAAATATTATTTATATATTTAATATTTTTTTACATTAAAAAAAATGATATTGACCCGCTATGAAACATGGGCCAATATATTAATATATATCTTAATTATGATTAAAAAAACATATTTCTTTACTATTATAATGCTAATGTAAGAAAATTGTTATGATAGAAAAAGATGAAAACATGAACTTCATGAAATTGAGTACCATGGTTGTTTTTAACATAAATATTGTTGAAGTTTAAATAATATCTCAATTGATTAATAAATTTTGAGAGTCCCATACTTTAATTTATAGAAGTTTAACTATATTTTTATTAAAATTTACAATCTCACCAACAAATTTAAAAATCAAAAAGTTACCCTTTCTTTAAAGAAGTCTGTTTGGTATTATAGTAGCTTTTGTGGTTGTAATTTGAAAAAAAAATTATTTTATTAAAAATATTTTTGGTTGAGGTTGATTTGGTATTTATGTATATTTGGTTAAAACTATGATTGGAATTGAAATTAAACAAAAAGTAGTTTAATGTGTTTGGTTAAGAATTTTTTTTAAATTAAGGTTATAAAATAATTTAAAAATATATATATTAAATCTGACAAGGGCTACAATTTTTTTGGTTTCTTAATTAAGAGCGCAATAACATCAGATAAAATATAATCAAGA
This sequence comes from Populus euphratica, assembly GCF_000495115.2. NCBI lineage: Eukaryota > Viridiplantae > Streptophyta > Magnoliopsida > Malpighiales > Salicaceae > Populus > Populus euphratica. Next base: position 131,629 of record NW_011500352.1, read on the forward strand.
ACAAAATTGGGATTGCAATCAAATTCTGCAAATGCTATGTCATCAAGTAATCTTCATCTAATTTATGTAGTGTCACTGAATAATATTTAATACTAGTTTTCAAATAAAATATAATTAAAAATAAAAAATAATTTTTTATTTTTTATTTTTACTAAGTCGGACTTTGTTCAATGTATTTCTAGCTTTGGACTGTATTAGATCCGGCCGAAATAGTGAATGTTTTTACTATTCACGTGAATAATAAAATCATGCTCAATTGTTCACTGAAAAGTGTATCCATGATCCACTGTTCATGTAAATAGTGAAATATGACTATACTATTCAGTGATTTCTCCGTCCAAGAAGCAGCAAAATATAGCTTTTGATAAACCTGCGGCTTGTTCAATGTATTTCTAGCTTTGGGCTGGATTAGATCCGATCAAAATAATAAAAAATGTCTCTACTATTCACGTGAATAATAGAGTCATGCTAAATTGTTCATTGAACAGTGCATTCATGATCCACTATTCATGTAAATAGTGAAATATGACTACACTACTCAGTGATTTTTCCGTCAAGAAGTAGCAAAATATAGCTTTTGATAAACCTGCGGCGCAAGCATAATTCATGGTGGGTCTTACTAAAAAAAATTATGATTTTCTAAACTATAGGGACTTATTCACAGAATTATAATTCAGACAAATCTTTTGTTCCCTACATATATATGGAAATCTAGTAAGTGAAGAAGAAAATAATGTTTACTGTCTAATTACTTGAATGATTTACAAGTACGTAACTCTTATTTATAGAGTCTTATAACATTATTTGTGGATAAGAATAATCTAAACATAAGATATTGGTTTTTTAGAGAATTCCATAGCAAAAATATATGCTCAATCCATGAGTTGTTGCTTAACACCCCCGCTCATGCTGATGATCAGGTATTATCATCAGCTTGTGTGTCAGACTTCTACGTCGAGAGATGGACAACGGTTTTGTGAAAAAATCTGTCAGCTTATCAGTCGATGAGATGTGATGAAGTGCGACCTTCTTGGCAAACTTGTTTTCATATAAAATGATAATCCACCTTCATGTGTTTTGTACGGGCGTGGAAGACTGAATTCGAAGCTAAGGCAACGGAGGAGAGGTTGTCACACCACCATTGAGGAATTGTTGCTGGAACTTTCATGTCTGCGAGGAGCATACGCAACCAGGTAACTTCAGCTGCTAGCTACTTGGGCAAAGGCACGATAGTCTGCTTCAATGGAGCTACAAGCAACTATTGTAACTTGCTTTTTTGCACTCCAGATAATTGGAATAGAGCCAGGAAACACACATTAACCCCTTACAGACCTTCGTTCAATAGGATCACCTACCTAGTCTGAAACGTCGAAGGCATTGATGGCGAGTGACCCAGGAGAAAATGCCAGACCATGAGATATGGTGCCTTTGATGTAACGTAAAATACGTTCTACACATCTTGGGAGTGAGAAGTACATGTTGCATGCATAAATTAACTAGCTCTGTTGACAGAGAAGGCAAGATCTGGACGTGTCACGGTTAGGCACTAGAGACCACCCACATTGCTGCGATAGAGAGTTGCATTTGCGAGAGGTGGATCATCTTAGACAATTCTTTTATATATTTTAAAAAATATTTTTAATATAGTATATCAAAATAATTTTAAAACATAAAAATATTAAATTTAAACAAAAATAAAATAAAATTTCTTAGAATACAATTTGAATTTGCACTGGTGCACACAAAAGAGGGTGCCATGAGCAACAAAGACATTGGAAACTCGTAAATTTTTACTTGAGAAGAAGCATTACAACATCGAATTTCATTGTCTTTACAGTAGATGGAACCAACAAAATAGCATTTTTACTTCTAGCCACTACCGATCATTCTCCTTTATCTTCACAGGGAATTTCAAGTCATCAGAACTGCTATCCTCCTGGACTCACACAAATTATCCTGCCCCCAACAATCAACAGCTCCACCCGCCAACGGGTTTTATTATTGGATTATCACATGGACATCAGCTGACATAGATCCCACGACGCACAAGCAATTTGATGTTCAGGGTGATGGCAGGATTTTTCCAGAGCATGTGCCAAACCCCACTTTGTAACCATCTCCCTGAAATGGATTAAATTTCAAGGGATGTTTTGCATTTGACATGATACAAAGAAATGAAATGTGGTCAAGTGTGATGCGAGAAACAAAACACACAACCAAGTTCATAAAACTGCCAGCTTGCTTAAAATAAGGCTAACAAGATAAGTTCCAAGAACCTAATTTTGCTCATGCATAAAATATATTTGATCATAGATACTTACGGGAAATCTCTACCAAGCCAAAAGAGTAACAAGAAAGGGTTTTGTAATTGTTCAATAGATGACGAGATTATAAGGCACAAATGGATAAGTTCCTTGTGTAAGGATGTGAGTGTTTGTTTCGGAAAATGCTTTAGGAAAGCGAACAAGGAAATAACCTTGGAACAACCACTGAACACGACTTCATCTCCATCTTCAAGGAATTTCCTTGTTGTTCCATTTAGTGAGAGTGACTTTTGTCCATTCCATGTCAGCTCTAACAAGCATCCATAAGATTCTGGCTCCTGTTTGGCAACACAAGGGGCAGCAAATTATAGGAGGCAAGAAAACTGGAATTTCAGGCATCACTACTATATCAAAATTTAACAAGATTGAAGCCCTACAGGTCCACTGATAGTCCCAGTTCCAAGTAGATCTCCTGGCCTTAAGTTGCAACCATTTATTGTATGGTGTGCAAGCTGTTGAGTCACTGTCCAATACCTGTTGTGCAAATAAAAGTCAGCAAACTCAAAACATAATTAGAAACAAGAATACAGACACGATATCTTTGCTTAAATAACATGAGTTCTTATTTGATGGATAAACAGTGTGATATGTTTTTAGTGTTATAGGACAACTGATCGATTATTCACTATACAGGTAATGACACCTAAAAAGGAGATGATATGAATGCCATTTATCCAAGAAACAGATCTCATTTGAAGGCACTGCACTTCATCATGATGCAAATACAAAAGGATTCAAGAGGCCTTACAAGTGATTGAAGTTGCTTCTTGTGACCACACATGAATCTTCTTGACCAGCTGGTTTGATTTGAACCTTAGAACAGAAGGCATAATAATCACTCTCTTAGAAGGAAACAAGTTTCAAAGTTCCCAGTTTAACATAGAATTAGAATCCTGTAAGGCCTAAAATGAGATTAATGCATGTGCTTATCAGGGGAAAAGAGGCCATTAGTAAGACAAAACAATGCATTTTCATGAACGCTGAAATACCATTAAAAAAATGTCCAAAGGCTGCGATACGCTACCTCTAATGAAATGTCATAGTTTTTTGATATCTTTTCAGCCAGATATGGTAAGGGCTGGGGATCCTGCAATTCACAGGATATGTCATAAAGCATGCAAGTGCAGCATAAAATTCAGATCAAACTTATCAACCAAAATGGTGTTATGTCCTGTAACCAACGGAAATAAGCTACCTGTTTTGGGGCATCGCAAGCAAATGGCTCTAAAGCATCAAGTGTCACAATCCAAGGGGATATTGTTGTACCTATTTATCAGGTAAGAAAAAATAAGGCCAAAAAACAACACAAAAAAAGCAAATTATACATGTATTGAATGGTTAATAGTCAAAGTTTCATATCCCAAACCCAAAATCAGACAAATGCATTCAAGAGGTGGAAAAGTAAGGTTTCCAGCCTTACCGAAACTCTTTCCAAGAAAAGGCCCAAGAGGCACGTATTCCCATGCTTGAATATCTCTAGCTGTCAAAGCCAACTTCTTATGATTTAGTGATATCGCAAAAATAAATAAATATATTGCAGACAGAAGAGCATTGTTAAGAATCAATACCACTCCAATCATTCATCAATACAAGTCCAAAAATATGATCTCCAGCTTCATTAACATCCACAGGTTTACCCAATTCATTTCCAGGACCAACTACAGCAGCCTGCCAGCAACAGGACAGCCAGTATAAACAACAAAAAAATTTGAAACATATTGTAGAACTACATAAAAATGTAATTAGTATTGACATAACAACAGATAAAGATTTAGGGAAAAATAATGATAAACATGTCATCATATAATAAAAGGCTAGGTGGCTAACCATTTCTAATTCAAAGTCTAGCTTTCTTGAAGGTCCAAAATATGGTGGGGAGTTTCCATTTGGGTGGCCTTGACCTCTAGAAACACAAAAATGCACAAACACAATTAGGGAAAAAAGAAAAATCCCTTGATGCGTAAACAGTAAATAAAGTAGAGTAAATAAATAAATTCTCTTACCTTGGTCGAATGATATCCGTCCCAGACACAACAATAGATGAAGATCGTCCATGATATGCAATGGGAAGCTGGAACCTGAAAATCAAGCATGATTCCATAAACTTGAATGACTAGGGCAGAATGAACATACTAATCAATCATAACAAAAAAACTTATTTCCCATCTCTACAAAAACCCACACACCAGTTAGGATTAATCGCATTCTCTGGCCCTCGAAACATTATTCCGCAATTCCTCGCATGATGCATTGATGAAAAGAAATCCGTATAATCCCCTATCGCAATTGGAAGTAGCATTTCCACTTTGCTCTATAAAGTCTCAAACAAAACCAACATTACAGAAACAACAATCTCCTCACAACTAATCACACATTCATAACTCTTTACTTATCTTACCATCGGAACAAGCGATTTCTCCCTCAGATTCGGATTATCACGCAACTTACCCTCATCAGCTACATCATAAAATAACAAAAACAAAATACATAATTAAACCAAAAAAAACTCAGATTAGACATAATTAAACATTTACAAATAATAATCATGCCTGATAATAAGTTTTGAACCGTCGCCCGTGCTTCCTTCCACGCTGGCCTTCCCAACGCTAGGAACTTGTTCAAATTTGGCTATTAATAAATCACCAGAAAACTCACAATCATAATTATCCAATAATAATTATTATATGATCTTAATTAACGCATTGTGCTCTACAATTGCTCGAAAAGATTAAGCAAAAAAGACTAAAAATTGTATGATCAATAAAAAAAAACAGAGCTAAAAACCACGTCGTTAATTAAAGGAAGCAAGAGAAACGGACCTGGAGGAAGCAATCGGAGCCGGAGAGAAACGGACCGTCAAAGAGGCCGGAAACAGAGATGGTGGACAAGTCCAACACGTAATCGCCGATAGCTACGCCGGGTCTAGGAGGCGAAGTGGGTTCAGGCTTGAAGATACCGAACGGAAGGTTCTGGATAGGGAAGTGAGAGTCAGGGCCGACTTCGATGAAGGATTTCAAAGCCATCGCGATGCCTAAACGGTGGCCTATTGCGCTTGACAGTAATGGCTAATGATTAGCAGTGAAAGGGTAAGAGTTGCAGAGTGGAGAAGAGTGGGTGAAGTGGAGGATCTATTTGTAATTTTGTACGGACTCACTTTCCCTTATTTACAGTCAGTTCCCAATGTATACAAAGTTTCTCAATAGATACCTTACTTTTATTATTAACCAATTGGATCCAACATTATATCTTTCTGTCAACTTGGGTCCCCAAAATATGGAATAGCCTGGAAATATTTGTTTATAAAAAGGATAAAATTTAGAATTAACCGACAAATTAGAGACTTATCCCCGTTTGGATTGCTTCCCCATAACAATTGGCTAAAATTCAAGATTTTTTTGTTTTATTTAAAATTATTTTTTGATTGTTTTGATGTATCGATATTATAAATAAATAAATATTATTTTAATATATTCATGAATAAAAAATAATTTTAAAAAACCACTATTACACTCTTAAATACTTTGTTAATAAGTTAAGAGAATATAGATTGAGACCTAATTAAGAAAATAGTTTAGAAAGGGGACTGATATGAATTTATCACTTTTTAATTTTATCTTGGGGTTTGGTGGCTGGAAGAGGTAGTTGGGATTAACGGCCAGGAGGGCGCGGCGGCTGTAGCTGCAAGTCACGAGGGTAGATGGCTACCAAATTCTTAGCTGGGGTTAATGCTCCCACCATCTTTTTCCAACGCCAAAATTGTAGCCTGCAAAATTTCCAATTTGGAGCCCGTTTGTCACCCAAGAAATGTGGCCTTTCAAATTGTTGTTTAAAATTAAAAACATTGTTTTACCTATTTTATATTTGAATTAAAATATATAATTAAAAACGCAGGCTACCAATTACCAAGCAAACAGACAACTAAAAATCACATAACCATATTTAAGTTTATTAAATATCCTGTCGTCAATGACATGATTTATTTTATTATAAAGATTGTTTTTAATTCCAGATTTTTTAAAATACTCATGATTATTACAATTGAAAAATTAAAGTGTTTTTCCTCATATTTTTCCTTATTTATTATATATCAATGACAAATAAATCTAGTTAATATAATATCAACCCAATCATAAACCTAGAGTCAAAAATGAAAACTTTAATTTATTAATCAATTTCTTAACAAGGATAAAATAGGGATGCGGATCAAGCCAATGATCCAATGATTTAATAACTCGGTCACATTAGGTCTGGACCGGGTTTCGGGTTTCAAAACCATTCGCGCTTCGAATGAACTTGACATGTTTTTTTTTCTAGGTTCCGTGTATTTCTTGCAGGGGTTAGCCCACATGGGTTTAAAGCCCATAGGGAGCAAAGCGACGCCGTTTCTGTCTCTCCTCTCTATAAATCACCTCTCCCTATCACCTCTTGTTTCCCAGTCTGGTCAAACCTTGAAAAAATAAACGAACACAAAAAAATCAATCGATCTCTAAAGAATTGAAGATGTTTTAACTCTATGATTTAATAATTTAGAAAAGCCCTAAAGCTTCTATCAATTTTCATTTTTCCGTTTGCTTCTCGAGAAAAGAAGTTGAAAAACCTAATTTTTTTGAAGGATTAGTAAGAGAAATGTCTTTCGATCTTCAGTTACAGCCGTCGTGTAGTGGCTGTGGCAGCACCACAGATTTGTACGGAAGCAATTGCAAGCATATGACGTTGTGCTTGACTTGTGGCAAAGCAATGGCGGAGAATCGCGGCAAATGCTTTGATTGTGGCGCTATTGTTACTCGCCTGATTCGAGTTCAGTTTCTCTCTCTAGTTGATTTTGTTGATTTGTTTTTAATTTGTTGTGATTTTTTTTGGGTGGATTTTTAGGAGTATAATGTGAGGGCGAGTACGAGTAGCGAAAAGAATTATTTTATAGGAAGATTTGTGACTGGATTGCCAGGTTTTTCGAAGAAAAAAAATGCCGAGAATAAATGGTCTTTGCTGAAAGAAGGAATTCATGGTCGCCAAATTACTGATACTTTGCGGGTAATCATAGTTTTTTTTATATAGTTTTGGCTTAATCTCAGCTGTTTTTGGAACTCTAATTAAGTGATTTGGATTGTATAGGAGAAGTTTAAGAATAAGCCATGGCTTTTGGAGGATGAAACTGGGCAGTTTCAGTATCAGGGTCATCTTGAAGGGTCGCAATCGGCGACTTATTATCTGTTGATGATGTCTGGGAAAGAGTTTGTTGCTATTCCTGCTGGTTCTTGGTATGGGCGATAAGTGTTTAGTGATTTGGGGTAGCTGTAAAATGTTTGGCTTTTTGGTTTCGTGAATGTAAATGTACGGGTGTATTCAATGTGTTTTGAGGGATGATTGCTTTTGTAATCATATGGGTTGCTTGTTGTGTTCTATATAGGTACAACTTTAACAAGGTTGCGCACTATAAGCAACTTACCTTGGAGGAAGCGGAAGAGAAGATGAAGAATAGGAGGAAGACTGCAGATGGATATGAAAGGTGGATGATGAAAGCTGCACATAATGGAGCTGCTGCATTTGGTGAGGTGGAGAAGCCAGATGATAAGGATGGTGTTTCAGCTGGTGGAAAGGGAGGTCGGAAAAAAGCAAACGGTGATGATGATGAGGGCAATGTGTCTGACAAGGGAGAGGAGGACGAGGAGGAAGAGGCGGGAAGGAAGAGTAGGCTTGGACTCAATAAAGGGGGTGGTGATGATGATGAAGAAGGTCCAAGAGGAGGTGATCTTGATATGGATGATGATGATATTGAGAAGGGTGAGTGTTTCTCCCAAATGCCATGTTATGGATGCCAATCTCTTGCATAATTGTTTAAATGCTTTCTCTACATTCTTTTAATTGCTGGTAGTCTTTTTTCTCCCTGTTAGTCTTTTTTCTGCCATCTTGTGATCAATATTTTCTTCCTTGGGATGCACACAAGATGTGATGCATTGCTTTATTTTTTTCCTGGCTTGCAATGAACTTCATGTATGCGGTATTTTACATCGGGTTTTTTTTTTGATTAACCGAACTTGGCAATTTAGTTTTTCTAGCAATTCCTACCTCAGGCACGTGTTTTTATGGTTTTAGGCGATGATTGGGAGCACGAAGAAATTTTCACTGATGATGATGAAGCTGTTGCCATTGATCCTGAGGAACGGGAAGATTTAGCCCCTGAAGTTCCTGCTCCTCCTGAAATCAAGCAGGTATGTATTAGCTATCTGTCTTGGTGCTAATCTAAACTACTTGTTTTGATGCCTCAACTTATATATGTTCTTTTTGAACATGTTGACTTATTGCTTTTTGCTTGATATGTTACAAGTGTTCTTTTCTGTTTGCCTGGTGCTGGTTACACTTGTTTGTTTTTTTGGGTGTAATTTCAAAATGTGGGAACTTTTAGTTACATAGGGTTTAAAAAAAAATAATAAAAATGAGGAGGACACTGTTGTTGAGAAGTACCCGGGATATTTCTTATTTGCAGTGCTGATTGTAACAGTAGGTTTTTGCATATTCTTTCAGGATGAAGAGGACGAGGATGAGGAGAATGAGGAAGGAGGACTGAGCAAATCTGGGAAAGAGTTGAAGAAGCTACTTGGGAAAGCAAATGGTCTGAATGAGTCAGATGCAGAAGATGACGATGACGACGACGATGTGAGTTTTTATGATGGTTGATTGTGTGCATGTTTAATTGGCAACCTAAGAGTGTTTTTAAAATTGCATTGCTTTACTTGTTTTCTATTTGCTAATCTTTTGCTTGTGTTTTTCTGGTGCAATATGAAAGTGCATTGTGTGATCAGGTGTGGAATTTATTTTTTTCCTGAGATAATGGGAATCAATTTATATGATGCCTGAATTGACATGCTATTTATGAAGCTTCCTTGGCAGTATGATTTATGTCTGTATCTTTTGTTTACAGTGCTCTTGTTTGGTCTTATCAGATGGATGATGATAGTTCTCCTGTACTGGCTCCAAAGCAGAAGGATGCTGTGCCAAAGGAGGAACCTGCTGACAATAGTCCTGCAAAACCAACACCACCTGGTTCTGCTAAGGGAACCCCTTCTACCTCCAAGTCAGCTAAGGGGAAAAGAAAACTGAATGCTGATGATGCAAAAACTTCTAATGGTGCACCTGTGAAGAAGGTGAAGACAGAAAATGTATGATGTTTCTTTAAATATATATCTAAAACAGCGTGCTATGCTGTTGAATGTGTATAACAACCAATTTTCCTATTAACATTGTTCTTTGGAAGCAGGAAGTAAAACCTACCGTGAAAGAAGAAAGCTCTCCTGCTACTAAAGGTACTGCAACTCCTAAAGCAATGCCATCATCGTCAAAAACCGGGCCAACATCTGGGGCAACTGGCCCTGTCACTGAGGAAGAGATTAGGGCTGTTTTGTTGCAAAATGGACCCGTAACTACACAGGATCTGGTGGCTAGGTTTAAATCACGACTAAGGACTCCTGAGGTATGCTCTGCTTTGGCTTTGTGCAAGCCTGCTTCACATTACCTTGCTGTCACTTGAAATTACTTGTTCTGTTCGTTGTGCTGTTGCAAGATTATCCATGGAAATCTATTTTCAGTCAGCACCATGCCATCTTTTTACAAAACATTTTCTTTTTATGCTCATCATCAGTGAACTTCACCGTCCAGTGCTTCTAGTTCTGGTTACTCCTATTCATGCTCATAGAAGCTCTATGTTGTGCATGATGGGATGAGCGCATTCTAAAGTTGAAAAAACATGTCATGTTTAGAAGACAACTGTAATAGGATGTTTGAATGCCATGCCAATGATTTTTCGGGTCATCAAGGGGTGGGGGATGGCTAAGCTCCACTACCACAGGAATCATATGAACTTGAGATCACATGTTTAAAGTGTGGGGCCTCACAGGAGATTAATATAAATGTTTTGGATGCACCCCACCCCGTTCTCTAACTGGTGGAAGCTCATTAATGCAGGACAAGAAGGCTTTTGCGGATATTCTAAGGAGAATTTCTAAGATTCAGAAGACCAGTGGATCTAACTTTGTTGTGTTGAGGGACAAACGATAACTTTTTCTGTGTTCTGAGATTCCCGCGCAGAATTTCCCACGGCGCCGCTTATTTATCCTTTTACTCTTGTTGAAAGAAAAGAAAAGAAAAGAAAAATTCACATTACAGTGTTCTATTACGTTTGTGCTTATGCGAGCTCGTCCATGTAACTTGTGTTCTGACCATTATCCGTATAATTTTGTTATAGCAATTCGATGATGAAAAAATATACTTGTAAAATTTCCTCTGTAGTAAAATATATTTGAAAATTTTTCTGTATGGTGAGTGTGTTGCTGTTTTGAGGATTCTGGATGTGTGGATGCTGGGAATCAGCAAAACCCTTCGTCGCCGTGATTTTTCCGAGTTGATACTTGTAGGATGGTGGCCACGAACTTGGGATATGGGTTCTGCTTGACCACATGTGATGCAAAAAGACATCAAAACCGAGACTATTAACAGTTGCTGAGCAAGCAAATCATCAAGTCTCAAGTTTGCATGTTGTTTTGCAGAAGAGTTCGAACCAACAAGAAAAAAGAACACAAATCATGGTTGTTAAACTGCCCGGTGGGTGGTTTGGTTTAATAAACCCGCAACTAAAGACTAATAGAAGTAGCCATGCATCGGCTCTGAGAAAATTATTTTTTAAAAAAGAGAAGAAAGGAATGAAACAATGCATTTTTTACTAAAATAACTTATCGGTTTAACTTGGTTGTTTGATGATCCAAGCTCTTTTTTCTTAGTTCGCATTTGAACCAGCTCTAACAATTATGAGACAAATTTAATGTAAATAATCCATTCAACAATCAAACAAAACATAACATGTCCGAATTAACATAAAGTTTAAGTTTTCCAAGCCATATATAAGTTCCACTTATCATAGAGTCCAAGTCAGGAAGCAAGCAAAAGCAATCTCGATATCACCCATACAAAATCCAAAATCTAAACACCCATGGAGCATAACCAAAATCCAGCCACTAACAACGCAAGACTTGCGCCAATATGGGCTGAACCTGAAATTTCAGGCGAAGCAGCAACAGCCTTGTCAGAGCTTTCTGATGTGACAACCTGTGGGGTGGCGGTGACGGTGGCGGTGGCGGTATCAGTTTTCCCTTCTGGAACCACCTCCACATGTAATTTCAGGCCACTCTTGCACTTATCAGAATTGCTGCTTGTGAAGTAACGAATCCCTTCTCCATCAAGAGAGATGCTATCAATGTCATCTGTGTACATTCTGATTGGATTGCTCACATCACACGTTAGGTATTCTTCTTTGGTCTCCACCTCAGCTATTTTACCCTGTGCTGCTGAGTGGGTGAACCCTGCCCTCACCACATGTCACACCCCATGACTCCAAAATATTATTACAAGCAATTCTCAAGTATCAAAATACACATACAAATGTAATAAAATCCACACTATTATTAAACCTAGTCTATTTCCACCGGTCGACACGCCTTGTAGCCCAATGTGAAAAGAAAAAAAATTCAATTTGAATTTACATGACAAATCAACCCACAAACTGGTTTAGCTTCTATTTTAAAAAATAAAATCATTTTAATTAACTCGAATTTACTTGTAGAAGATAGGAATTACTATGCTAATTCATTATCAAAATCACTCTTAAGAATAAAAATTAGATAAAAATATCAGTATATTCTAAAATTTGGATTTACAACACTTTATTTTATTACGATATCTGGGAATTAGTTCCAATCTTGATTAAAAAAAAATAGTAATTTTCAAAACAAAATAAGTAATTAGTCAATTGTAAACTAGTTTATACTACCAAATCTGCCATCATTTTAATCAAGCTGAATCTGTTACTACCAAATCTGAACCTTTCACTTTCTTTCTTATTTACAAGCACCCCTTTTTTCTTTCTTTCTTCGACAGTTTATAATTCAAGACTTTGATAGTTTTCTATAGAATCCATGACAATACACGAGTTTTCCTGGAAAAATGATACAATTTTTGTACTTTTGAATTCATTGGAACCAAACAACAAAACTCTCTCTCGATATATATGGCATAACTAGTATATTTCAGAGGCGCATGGACTTGATATTCTTTACATTTCTCATCAGCCAAACAGATGTTATCATCAGAATAAAAGATCTTTCTGAAAATAAAATATCGAGAGAGAGAGAGAGAGAGATGGCTTACAAATTTTGTCTCCAACTCTGAAAGTTCTAGCGGAGGACCAGAGACCAAGATCAGCATAAGGGTCCCAGCCACGTTCCCCTCCAACAATATGGTGCACCTGGGCTCCAACACCAAGGCTCACAGAAACTAGAACCAGAAGCATCAACATCTCCTTGAGCACTGCCATTTTACTTGCCTCGCAACCTCCTTTCAAAAGCGTATATATAAAAGCAAAGAATCGTAGGTGGCTTGGCTCTAGTGTGCTAGTGCCTGATACGTGGTAGGTGCTCCTTCGGTTTTGTCTATCTGCTTCCAACTCTGTTGACCTGATGGTAATTGTCTCTTTTGTTTTTTACATGTTGGCGCATTTTTACGTTTTGAGACATGACCCGCGATTTGCCGCCGTTTAGATATTTTTTCTTCACTCGACGTCACGGCCCTTTTCTTTTCTTTTCCTTCTTTAAAGAAAGGAATTAATTAACTATAATGTTTTCAATTATCGTTTTTCTTGAAAAGATATTAAATCAATATTTTCTTCTAGTATATTCGTTTATGATTTTAATCTGATGATATCATAAATAAAAAAAAATTTTAATATATTTTAAAATAAAAAACTATTTAAAAAAAAACATCCTATAAACACCGCCATTGAAATGGGGGTGAAAGCTAAAGTTTTTATTGGGAGGTTAGATGGGTGGAAGTGTTTGGTCCCCATAAATGCACCTTTTGAGGATGAGCTATGGACCAAGCAAAATGTATCCTTCCAAATTCAATTAATTTAGAGTACAACTCAGAACCGGTAAGCAATTTAATGCCCTGGATGGTCCAGAATGTACAACTACTGATGGTGGATTCATTGATAATTTCAGGCATGCTACGGTACCTTCCATTCAATTTTCATCTACTTTTTGAAGCTTCATGTAGATCGGCGAGCCCCTTGTCCCTTCAGTAATTTCATGTAGATAATCAAATGGGCCCTTCTCCACTTCAGGATTCGCATACACTAGCTACTTTACATAAGCTCCACCACAGCTTTTTTTTTCCCTATATCTATATATATATATTAAGGCTTTTCCATCACGTTGTTTTATGTTAAAAAAAAAGACTCAAATAGTAAATTGAAAAGTCATATATTTAATTAAATGAATTAAGAATTATTTGCATTAATAAATATAAAGATTAAATTGAAAAAATTAAATAAAAAATATAGATAATGATAATTAATCTCACAATATAACTCATTTTGTATAGTTATGTTTAATAAATTTTTTTATTAGAATTAATTTTTTATTTAATAAAATGATAGTAAAAATAGATATATATATATATATATGAAATCTTTTAAATAAAATTAAAGTGAAAAAAATATCATCTAAGGTTGTGTATATTAAAAAAACAATGCTATTATTTTATGTGAAAACAAAATAAAAACTATATAATATTTAACCAAAACATAAATTAAAAAATTAAAAGATAAATATGAATATAGTTATATGATATTAAAACACATGTCATAAACTTAATTGTATTTAATAAAAATATTTGTTGAAAACAAAGTTTTATTTAGTTAAAAAAAATATACATACGAAAGCGATTTTATAAAAGTAAAGAAAAATAAAAGGGTTGGACAAAAAGAATGCCTTCTAAAGTCAGGAAACAAAAATTTGAAAGTGTATTTATTAACTAAGTAAAAATTAAATAATATTTTATTAAAAAACATCATAAAAATCTATAAAAATTGGGAAAAAACAACTAATAAAGTGTATTTGTTAACTAAGTAAAAAATAAATAATATTTTATTAAAAAATCATAAAAATCTGTAAAAACTAGGAAAAACAACCAACAAAAAAAATTCAATAAAAACTCAAAATTAAAAAATCAAATTAGAAAGGGAAAAGGAATAAAAAAGAAAAACCAATGGATCCAAAAAAGAAGCTCAAATGTATAGGTTTAGCCGGGGTGACCTAGCACCCTTTTAGTTTAAAAAAATCCAAGTACATCAGTTTATTTTTTTTGAAGGGCAAACAATTTATTATCCTCTCTTAACATTTTTAACCAAAAAAAAAAGTTGACGTGTAGCCAATTGGCATAGTTTCAGGCCCAACAAGTCACTAGACATTTAGGCTACGGGTTGTTTTCTAAAAAACTTGATTTTTAACTTATTATTTTTTACCGCAAACACCTAAAAAACATCCTGTATACCTTCAAAACCTATCAATGGCTTTAAATAACCCAAATAGTGATCTAAAAACCCAAAATCAACCTAGAAATTAAACTTTTAGAGTTCCTATTATTTCAAAAAATGAAAAGGAAAAATAAAACTTAGATGAGACTCTCTTCATTAAGTGTAACTCATTGATACTAATATTAACCTTTCTCATAGACTGAATTAGTATCAACCAAGATCTTTTTTTTGTACAATCAGAATTTAGTGATTCTCTTTCTCTCTCTCAAACCAAAAAACAATAAATGAGGGAAATAAAGTTTTAGACCAAAACTAAAATCTTAAAAACTAAAGGGATTGAAAAAAAAAGAAATTATAATCTTTAAGGACCAAAATAAACTTTTCATACAAATTTTAAAAGTTCCACCAAGTTTTGATGTCTTTTTTACTTTGATCCCCAATCTTTCAATTATACCCTAATTCAACCAATCAAAATCAATTGGCTATCAATTTGGCTACAAAATAATTGAATTGAGGAGAGAAACTTTGATGACCATAGTGAAAAAATTCATTATGAAAATTCACAATAAATTATGAGAAGATGAACAATGGAGTGGGGCTACAATATTTTTCCTGTGCCATTTACTTTTCTTTATAATTGTTAGTTTTAAATTATGTAAAACCATAGTTTTCCGACTTAGCTCAGAGTTTAACCTAATTTATAGTATAAGTTATTGGATTGTCAAGTCAATTTGAGTTATTTTTTATTTAAAAAATCAAATTTAAGTTTTTTTTGAAAAAATTCTTATAGTTAACTAAGTTAGATCAATTAGATCACGAATCAATTTATCAGGTCATTAAATTTAACCAAGTCAATATTCAAAATAATTAGAAATAATACCAGTTCAAGTCCAACTCTATCAAGCTCCAAGTCAGGCGAGGGTTAATAAGTGTAGAACTTGTTACGACATTCTCGAAGGGATCAATAAATATCAATTTTTGTATTTGGTATTGTGGTAACTTTTATAATTATAGTTTGAAAAAAGTTGTTCTATAAAAAGTACTTATAGTTGAAGTTGGTTTGGAAAAATATATGTTTAGTTAAAACTATGGCTGGTTAAATAAAAAATAATTTAATGTGTTTGGTTAATAATGTTTTTTAATTTGAGGTTATAAAATAACTAAAAAAAACATATATTAATATTGATAGTTTTCAATTAAAATATTATTGATTTAACTACTGTCATTACATCATGAAATAAACAATACTTTATATAAATTATTTTTTATTATTTCATTAAATTATTTGCAATTCTATCACGTAAGAAATCCATCCAACAATGACTATAATTTTCATGATTTCCTGAGCATGCAACAATATCAGGTAAATACTACGTTATCATGAGATCTTTTTCTAATGAAATTATATAGTGCTATTGAATAATGTTAAATACTAGTTTTTTAAATAAAACACAATACTTAAGAAATTTTTGCTAGTATTTCTTAGGTATTAGATAATTAAATAAAAAAACAATGATAAGTCTAATGTGTATTATTATCAGCATGTTGTATGAAGGTAATAATTAAAATAACATAATTTTTTAAGTAACAGTAAATTAAAATACTTTCAATGTCTTAAGTAATGCAACTCAAAAACAAAAAAAAAAACACGATATCTATAACAGATATTTCAAGAAAGGAAAAAGGCTGACAAAAAAAAATGTGAACCGTTGATGAAAACAAAGGGATGTTGAGAAATAGGTCAAGAGAACATGAAAAGTAGGTATGATATTTTTTCGATGAATCTACGGTTGGACCACAATTATTATATGAATCCCACATTTTTCAACCAATGATTTATTATTTTTTAAATAGTCATTAATTATGGTTGCACTGTACCATATTTTATACCACAAAAATAAACTATAAAAATATGTTTGGAACTATAGTTATAGTTATTATTTAAAATATTTTTTATTTTAAAAAATATATTAATAATATTTTTTTATTTTTTAAAATTATTTTTAAAATCAGTATATTAAAATATTAAAATGATTTGAATACTTTTAAAACGAGTTGTTAAATAGGCCAGAACAGAATTTAAGTTGAAGCCCGACTGGCGGGCAGGCCAATACCATGGCAAGATATTTACTTGTAATTTGCGATGCAAGTATGAGAATAACCTGTGACCACTCTACAGGTAGCGCCAATTCTTTGTGAATCTTTTCCTAGAAGCTCGTCCAAAGTCTCAATCTTGTTTCAGCGTGAGGAAGTTTCCAGTGCAATTCTCTAAGAAGCTTGTTTTAGCTGGTTTTCTTTTATGGAAACAGAGTAGGAGATTCATGCAAGATATGATAGAGGTGGTCTTGTAATGAGTAACATGGATGCATTTGTTTTTTACTTCAATGCCAACAGGAAGAATCTTACTGCTATCATCCCAACTCCCAAGTCTAAGACTAGGACTGATTAAAAAACCTTTCTTGTGTGATTTTTGCAAGCAATGTGCATCCCTTCGATCTAGGGCAACTAATTATTCGTTGCTTGGAGCTAGTTGCGCCAAGTCACGGTGTTAAATGACGTAGACATAACAGGAACGAAACATGGCTATGAAGAAAGTCATGAACAGAGAAGCAGCAAACCAACCCCATTGATACACTTGGAAACATGCATTACATGGAGCAATCTTGGGGACTCTCCGATGAGTCTTGTGGAGAGTAAAATAGGATTATGTCAGCCTCTTCGGGTAGTTTAAAGCTCACCCTCTTTTGTAACTTGCCACTTTGGGTTCTGCCAAGTAAACTCACCGAAGAAACAGTAGAATAGTCTTCTTTATCAGCTACATGATCAAGCACCAGTAGTCTGTCCTTGGAGAAACTCTCTCTTCCTCTAGATGGGTGTACCCTTTTGGACCCATGTTTGACAACACCAAACTCACCGCCTTTTAAGTGTTCTGCTTTCAAGTTAGGAGAGGTTAAGAGCCAGTCCCGTAGAGTCAACTTGCTCACTTTGGTACTTTTCTTCTGTTCTTGGTGCACTTGCCTTTTGCTCTGGAACTCCTTTACTTTGAAGCATTCTGGCTTTAATAACTCTATAATGGATGGTCCACAACCATGGGAATGGCCTGCTCCTGGCTTTTGCTCAGAGTTTAAGGACTTGCTCAGTTTATATCCCATTGCATTCTGCCA
The DNA here is from genome assembly GCF_000495115.2 of Populus euphratica. NCBI lineage: Eukaryota > Viridiplantae > Streptophyta > Magnoliopsida > Malpighiales > Salicaceae > Populus > Populus euphratica. Next base: position 149,475 of record NW_011500352.1, read on the forward strand.
AGAGAATCAGCAATGTAATGCATATAAATGGACTTGGTAAGACGGGGAAGGACTTGGATCATTGTTTTCGTGAGCAATATATAAGGGGAAACCGTGACGGAGCAGCCAAGAGAGAAGTTTGCAAGAACTAAGTTACCTTTGTGATCACCATTATTTCAGGATTATCTTGTTAATTACCCCCATTATGTTGTCTTCTGCTAATTACCATTATCTCAATGTCGTCCATGTGAGTTTCTTGGCTTTTATCATCACATGGATCAATTTGACAGACAATGGTGATAAACTCAAAGCAATTTATCACAAGCAATACTAATCAAATCAAGGAAGTTGGCTGTCTTTGCATGAGGGAATTGGCATTTCAGTTCTTGTTTGATGGATGAGCTAGATTAAGAATCTCTCTGTCATTTAGGAGAGCAGCCAATTGTCTTTTACTTGACAAAAATCTTTTCGGCTTAGAATCTATTAATCTTAACAGAAACATCTGTAATTGGCCGGTGCTAGAATCTTAGCACAGGTAGGTTTCTTTAGAGATCGTAGCTGCCATATGTCCAATGTGGAGGGAAAGACAGGCTAAGCAGGGCAGCCTGCAAGATATAGCGAAACACAAACCTAAGGGTCAACATGGTCTTATAGCTGGCCCTCAGCCTTCAATAAGAAAGCAGAAACTAAAGTTCCAGAGAAGACAAGCTTATGCTTCATAATTGTAGTAGAAATATTACCTAAACACTCTACCATTTAGTATGGTGCTTTACTATTTATATATATAATGAAGCATCTTAATATTATTTTTTTAAATCATTTCATAATAATTAAGTGTCGTAGTTGATCAACGCTATGTGATAAGTAAGAGATTTGAGATTTTAGCGATGGGTTTTCTTTTTTTTTTTTTGAAATTCTGATAGATAACTTATTGCTTATCATATTTTTTTGTTAAAAGAAAATAAAGGATGGATGAATGATATCCCTCCCTTAATTTTTTTTTTTTTTTAAAAAAACAGAGATAAGTTAGCGAGCCGGGTCTATTGTTGAATTTATTTTTCTTTTGCTTTGGTTTTTTTTTTTTACATTATAAATTTTTTTTTACTAGATTTATTTACTCTTTAGTTCTTAAATACTATTATAAATTTTTATTTAAATTTTAATAAATATTTTTTCAATTATTATGTATCTAATCTGAAAATAATAATATTAATAATAAATTCTTCATGAAAACTCGAGTACAATTAATTTTTTATTATTAAAATATTAAAATAGATTTTGAACATAGTTTTATTCTTTTTTAGTTTTTAATTAAATAAAATACCAACATACTATTTTGATATTTTTTAGTAATTTACTTTAACAATCATAAAATATATTTTTTAAACCAAAATTATAATTCCATTTAAAAATATTATTTTGACTAAAATAAACAAAAAATAGAGATATTTAAAATGAATATATTTTCAGATTTAACAGCAAAATTAAAAAAAATAGAATCCCGGCAGAGCAGTGTTGTGCAGGAAACTAAGGTCAGATTTGTCTCCTACAATAATAAGAGGGAAATATGGCAGTCATTTAGCCCCGGTCGATTGCATGTTCCCTCACTTATTGTTTGTAATGGAGATATTCTCTTGCCTCCTTGAGCCGTAGGCTTGCGGCTCGGCTCGGCTTCTTTGGTCATGTACTGGATGATATAACCGAGTTGTCTAACCAGATTCTAGGTCTAACCCAGTTAAAGTTGAGTTATGAGATCAACTCAGAGGTTACCTGGTCAGCCCACGTCAATATACTTCACGATGAGTCTAAAATTCACTTAGAAGTGCATATTTTAGCGCTAAAATCACAAAACCAGCAGTGTGAATGTAATAATTTCAACACAAAACATGATAAAAGTTTAAAGGTAAATTTAGTTAACCAACAAAAGTATCTGATAGAACTGTAATTCTAATCAAGCACATGGTCTTGGAAGTCTCATTTGCATGAAGCATTCTGAGAACAGAGATAATTCAAGCATGAATTGCTCTGAAGCAATGATATACTGAAACGAGATGCGAGAGAGCTTGAATCAGGAAGTCTCAGCAGCAGGTTGGGTAACTCCAAACTTCACCAACAGCTTGCTTAGAACATCGGGTGAGCAGACTTGGTATTTCACATTCCCAGAAGGAGAAAGGAAGACCTCAGCCAGTTCGAGCTTCTCTGAAGTAAGGCTTGTACTATCCATGGTTTTGCTGAGCACCTTCAAAGCAAGCTGGACAGCTTCTTCCCTTGTGATTTCATCCTTGTAATCCTGCTTTAGCATGGATTGTGCAGCCTGGTTGTTTGCACCAATTGCTCCAGCTTTCCAACCAGAATAATTTCCACTAGGATCGCTCATGTAAAGTTGGAAGCCATAATTTTTGTCCCATCCTGCAAACAGAAACGACACACCAAAGGGACGAAGACCTCCAAACTGTGTGTATCCTTGCTTAGTATCACAAAGGGATTGAACTAGTTGCTCTACAGGCATTGGCTCTTGGTATGCAAAGGTGTAGCGTTGTGCTTGGATCCTGGCAGTGTTGATGAGGATGTTGGCATCAGACATAATTCCAGCCACAGCACAAGCAACATGATCATCAATCTTGTACATCTTCTCAGTGGAAGTTGAGGTTTGCATCTCAGTGGAAGTTGACGTTTGCAATAGCTTGGATGTAACCTTCTTTTCTCCAACCAAGACAACCCCATCTTTGGATAATATTCCTATTGCAGAACCAGCATTTCCAATGGCCTCCATAGCATACTCAACTTGATACAGGCGTCCTTCAGGGGAGAAGATTGTTGTGCGGCTATCATATCTCCTAGACATTTTTTGTTACACTGAAAGGAGAACTTAATAAGATCAAGCAACAAACAGAACAAAAATATTTTTTACCCTTGCAATCAAATAAATAGGAAAGGCCAGAAAGCAGGGTTGGGGAATCCACAGTAAGAGAGTCAGACACTCGCACAGAAGATTAGTTACATGCAGAAAAATGAAAGCACACAACACATTAGAGAAAACAGAAATTAGAGCAACTGAGTACAGCATGGCTAGTTATGCAAGAAGCATGATCAGCTCAGGAGAGGAAAAATGTTTCAGAAATAATGAAGCTTCAAGAACCAAAACTAAGTCAAAAGGTTGTGGAAATTTCCATAAATTGAAATGGCAAAACGCAGGAGATGCATTTTGCAAATTGACCATACAGTAAATTCTTTATTTTTTTAAGGAAAAAAAAATTGATTAACCAGAAAAGTCAAAGATGCAAGGATTGTGCCAAACCCTAAAGTTCCCAAAAGAAGCTGAAAATGTCGATAACTAGAAAGTATATAATAACTCAAGAAGTCATGTATACATAAAGGAGGAATGAATTTATGAAAATAAAACCTTAAAACTGTAATTGAAAGCAATGTTAACCCTTCATTTACGATGTTGACCATCCAAAACAACATAAAAAAGACATTGAAAACTCTAAATTAAAAAGTTAATATGCTAAATTAAATAGTTAAGAACAATAATGTAACAAAAATCCATATTCCAAAATATGTTTTCATACCATTGTTCAACTCCATTATACCTGTCAAAGGTATTATAAAGGACATATAAAAAATCATATTACAATAAAAATCCAAACATCACTCATCTCTAGCAAATATAGAAAGGTAGTTCCGTAATTGTTCTATTTCATCTCCAATATTCAATCAACGATTCCTAGTAAAGTTGCCAAACTAAATTCAAAATCTGTTTTCTCAATTTTTATGTCTCTATACTACACAATCAACAATGCGTTTTCTCTTTCGAAATTCCACTTTCAACAGAAAACATTCAATCTCCAAAAAGTCCATGTAAAGACACTAACCCAGGCTACAATTCAGAATCCACCTACAAATCACATCAAACCCATGAAATATCACCTATAAGAACTAGTATTACCAACTAAAACCCTCGACCAAGAAATAAGATCAGAAAAACAAAAAAGCAAACACCTTTATGCTTTACCACTGTAACAATAACCCCAAAACACAAACAGATCTATGTAAACAACTACAAAACTAACTTAAGAACACTTAAAGACTAAAACCCATGATTAATTTTCAATAAAAAACACAATCAAACACAACAACAAAAAAACGATTATAAAAAGTATGAATCTTGAAGACCCGGTTCATGGAATCAAGAGAAGAAGACACAAATAGCATTAAGAATTGAAGGATAGAGCTAATTACCTGTAAACTGCGAGTGATTTAGAGGAATGTGCTGTGTCTTATGACGCGAGTGATTTTGAAGAGCTGAAGAAAGCTTCGACTTTTTTGCTGTTTTTATACTCTTTCTAGCTCTGCCTTAACTTCTTGCTCAAGAAGAGGGGAAACAGCTGACTCAGTGGGTTGGGTTGGCAATACTCTAAATTTTTGGCTTGGCCTTAATTTTGTAGGCCTAACACGATTTTAAGCCCATTTAAAACTTTTTTTATTTTTATTTTTATTTAAAGTATGTGATAGTGGGGATGGATTAAGCATAGCTTTGAGCTATAGCTATGATTTTACCAAGATAGAAGAGATAAAGAGGTATATATGTGTTCCTTAAAATATACATAAATCAGCATTAGCTTTGCTAAGATATTGGTAATATCGTATTAGTAATATTCATTTACTAATTACTGTATATTAAATAGATTCGCCTACATAAACCTGCTAAAATGTCCCTCACCAACATCTGTAGCTCCACAGTAACCGTGGCCTTCCTTATTTATAAGAGTATTAAGTGTGGTGAAATTAGGGTTTAGTTTTGTCATGTAATTCGAAGAAATTTTCGTTGAGCACATAAAATACATGCAAAAGAGCCCATTCGATGCCAGTATAATTTCCTTCTCCTCTTCCATTTCTAGCTTTTTCCGGTGAACCAAGCAGTCCCCCCATTTGTATTACTTTAGACCATCACAAGAATTTGCTCGAGAGAGAGAGAGAGAGAGATGGCCTTGGTCGACGTTAATCGAGTAAAAATTTCAAATCAAGCATGGATCAAGAGAAAAAAAAAACATTATAATCTTTTAAACCAATCCATGTCATGGAGCTTAACTTTCATCCACAATCCCTGTCTCCTAAAAGAAATTTATATTCTAAATATTTCTTCCTTATAAAAGTATTGGAACACGAGTTATGTATGAAAACGCATATATATAAACCAAGCCCATAACAAAGCACTTTTGAAACACAATGAGTAAAACAAATTAACACAATATATTCTCTTGAAAAGGGAAAAAAGGAACAGAAGAAAATTCTCTAGGAGAGCAAAACACAAGATATCCTATAGAAAACTGCTTCATTCTAGCCACTTGAAGAATCCTCGTGCAGTTGGACACGTGAAGATCCCTAGTGCAGTTATTCTTTAATTATGCTTTCAAGCTCACTCATGGATTCTCTGAAAGTTACAGCACAACCTGCAATCATCAAACACAGAGCACAAACTATGAATTTTATTGAATATCTTGTCATCACTCATGGATTCTCTGTAAGTTACAGCACAACCTGCAATCATCAAACACAGAGCACAAACTATGAATTTTATTGAATATCTTGTCAAAACCAACACAAATTTATTTATATATAGCAAAAGTCTGAAGATTGAAGTTAGCTAGAACCTGATTAATTAGGCAGGACACTTGAACCCAGGAGGTGGCGTCTTGCCACAGTCAGCTAGGACCTCAAGAGCAATGGGTATAATAAGGTTGATGTTGAGAAGTTTAGCCTTGATGACGGTGCAAAGACATGAAGCAGCATCCAAGTCTACAAGACCTTCAAGCACTGGGCAGCATTCATTCTTGGCACTCCTGCCAATACCAATGTGGACTAGTCCACCTAATACATCCACACATGCACCTAACTTGAGAGTGTTAATGGGGCAAGTCTCTTGCTTTGGAGGTGGTGGTGGGCATAGCTCTGGTGGTGATGGATGAGGAGGGCATGGTGTTTCAGGTGGTGGTGGCTTCACGATCGGTGGTTCTGGTATCGCTGGAGGCTTTGGTGGTGAAAGAGGTGGTGGTGGTGATGGTATGTGTACAGGTGGTAACGTTGGAAGATAGTGTTGTGGTGGTGGTGGTGGTGGTGGTATGTGTACCGGTGGTAACGTTGGAGGATAGTGTTGTGGTGGTGGTGGTGGTGGTGGTGGTATGTGTACTGGTGGCAACTTTGGAGGATAGTGTTGTGGTGGTGGAGGTGGTATGTATACTGGTGGTAACATTGGAGGATAGTGTGGTGGGGGCGGGTAAGTGCAGTCGGTATAAGCAAGTGAAGTAAGCAAAGTGCCCGAGTTCACAAGAAGGATCAAGAGATTGGCCAAAGCAAACTTAGCCATCGTGGCGACTTACTTTACTGAGTTCTCAGTGAATATGAAGCTCAAGCCAAGCATGTACGTAGCCTTCTTATAGACATGATAACGGTATAAAATTCTTGCTCATATTTTCAGTCCAATATTTTGCTGTGACTTTCGTCATCATTGATTGACTTATTCAATTAATTTCATTATCATAAATCAAATTAGATTTTGGGGCAAATATATTGGCATTGGTGTAATTACGTACATTTCAACTGTATTGAACTATCCAGCTAGCCGAACCAAGTTATTAGTTCTAATCAATACATCAGAATGTTGTAGTGCAAGGATCAATTTACTAGTGATCTCTTTCAAAACTTAGATCTTAAATCATAACTGCACACGCCTATATATCAAATGAAACATGTAATTTCCTTAGAGAGAGAAATTAAGATCTTTATACGAAGAACTACATAAGAGGACAAGCCACACTCGGATTTTTGGCACTCCATGATAGACTTGTAAATTGATCTATCTGTCTAATGAATCCAATGGCGTCGCACACAGGCTCACAGACACAGTTAAAATAGAGAAAACCACTAGTCTGGTTATGCTTTTCTTGCTTTAGAGTTCCCAAACAACAAGCGTGGCTTCGTTTGGATAAGTGCTCGAAAGATTATTCTTGCGTCCTTTTATTCTTCAATTCTTTTTTCATGCTCCTCCTATGGTCCTCTTTAGGATAATTCAATTACTTTCTTCAGTAAACTTTTGAGCTTCACAACCTCAGAAAAGTCATATCGTTTTCAGTTTCACATCTGCAATATGCATTTGTGCGCATGCAGAGGACCCGCATTGTAAAGGATATATATATAGTACAATGGTACCCCTTTTTTTTTCCTTTTCAGACCACTATGATGAAATGATACGATAGTTATAAGTGCCGCCATCATTATCTCCAAGCTGCATGATATTCAAAGCTTATTTCAATTCCAGAGGAGTTGAAACTGGTTGTTTGCAAGATGTATTTACATTTTGTTTTGTTTTGTTTCGGAGCTTATATTTTATTTAAGTAGTAGTGGGATTGGATTTTTTTTTTTTTGATTAAGTGTTAACTTTTGATAAGAACTCTTTAATTAACAATGTTATTCGAACATAGATCTAATCAAACTATTGAATTACTATGTACTGGTTTAAGTACTGGAACATTGATCAAACAACTGGATCGAAAGCATTATAATATAAGTATGTTTGCCAACACTAAAATTATAAAACTAGAAATGATAAAGTGGTGTTTACATAATTTATTAAGGTGAAGGTACCAAATTTGAAACCCTGCAGACTGTAACTTTTATCTTTTATTTAAAAAAATTAAATCAATATCAAACAAGACTATCCAACCGATCATAATTTTTCATATTTTGTTTGGTTTAGCTGATTTTCATCGAGATTTATCTAAACTTTATATAACTTAGATTAATTTTTATTTAATTTAATTTGAAGATTTAGATCAAATCTTGATATGACTCAAGATTCAATAAATCATTGAGTTAAATAAAAATTAATAACACTAGTTTTAGTTTATTAATATTAGAATATCGTTTATTAATATTAGAATATCTTGAATCATAATTGTAGACACCTATCAGATGAAAAATGTAATTTTCTTAAAGAGAAAATATCTTTATATGAAGAACTACATAAGAAGACAAGCCACACTCGGATTTTTGGCACTATGATAGACTTGTAATGACGAATCACAGGGAGATTAATTGTACAAATTATAAATAACAATAATACAACAACAACAACAACAACAATAATAGTACTAATAATAGTAGTAGTAGTAATACTAATAATAATAATAATAATAATAATAATAATAAAGAAAAAGAAGAAGAAGAAGATAAAAACTTTGAGATGGAATATTAACGTAAAGATTTAACAACGATAACAATAAATGTCAAGGTTAGAGGATTCACTAATGGTATGTCAAACAAGTATAGTATAAACTCTTATTAGTCAATTGGAAACCACACACAAAGGAGGTTCCAATCAGATTATAGATTGTTAACATGATTACATTAGTCATCTTATTCAATTAATGCTAATACTTGTAAATCTCGTCAAGCATTCATGATTATAACTTATGTTAACAACAAATCAAGTTCCTTTCATAGCTCAGGTGTCGGTTATACCATACAGTATGCGCTATGAAAGTGCCAAGCATTTGTTGTACCAAGTGTTATACAATATAAATCAAGATTAGTCATTTAACAAGCAAAGTATTAAAGAGTGAATAAGATAACAAATACAAAACATGTTAGTATCAAACATTAAAGTTCATATTGAGTTTACACTATACTTATTTTTACACCATTAGTGTAACCTTTTTACCCTGACATAATAAACTTAGCTAGACATAATAAAAGAAAGAAAAATAAATAAACAAAATAAGAACATAAATAAGATAAGAGTTAACTCAGTAAAGGAAAGGAAATGAAAGCCTACACCATTAGTGTAACCTTTTCACCTTGACATAACTAACTTAGCTAGACATAATGAAAGAAAGCAAAATAGATAAACAAAATAAGAACATAAAAGTTAACTAAGTAAAGGTAAGGAAATGAAAGGCATAAACTTGATATTAATGAAAGCAAAGCATAAACATTACAAAAAATACAAAGAAAGAAAAGAAGAGTATGATCTTGATCTGGAGACCAAGATACCTAAATACATGGCAAATGCCTCCTTTTATAGGCCAAAATTGGGAACTATTGATTTGATGACTAATTGATGAGTGGGTGGCCATCTCTTAACTTGGTGACAATCCTTATCTTCTCTTGTCTGCCCAAAACGTCATTGATAACGTCAAAATTGGAGCCAGTTGCAAACATGAAAGTTGTAGACAATTGTCTCAGCTTTCTTCTCTTGTCTGCCCAAAACGTCATTGATAATGTCAAAATTGGAGCCACTCGAAAACATGCAAGTTGTAGGCAATTGTCTCAGCTTTTTTGTGTAAACAAATCAGCTCATTTGGACTTCTAGAACTTTAGATATGACCAAAATACTGAACAGTGCTCGGGCTGGAGGACAGATTCGGGCTTCTTTGTTGTTGCAACAATTTAGACTTGAAAATGACCTTTTTAGATCTTGAAATACCGAACAGTGCTCGGGCTGGAAGACAGATTCGGGCTTCTTTGTTGTTGCTACAATTTGGACTTGATAATGGCCTTTTTAGATCTTGGGCTCCATATGAAAGTTATAGGTCTATGTCTTACCTTTCCATCCATATAAAGTAGACATAAATCTGAGATCTATAGCTCCAGATATGATCCAATTACCGAACAGTGTTTCGGTTTGGATTGCACCGACATCTCTTTTCTAATTTTGGTCATCTCTTTACCCTTGCAATTTAAATTCTTAAAGTCATCAATCAATCCTTTCATTTATGTGATAGGCCTGCATTTAAAATGAACATTTACCACAAATTAAAGGTATCTTATATTATTAGATATATTATTATAAAACATGTTTTAGTTAAGGAGTCATTGATACTTCAAGTGCAAAATAATGATATAAAACCATGATAAAAATGCACTTTTAAGTACTAATCAGTGGTCAATTGTTTGTATTTTTTTTCTCTCTTCTGCTAACTAAAGTGCACAATTATCATTTTTGTTTGTTATTTGTTAAATCAAGCATATTTGTTATATCCAAGCACGTTGGGTCTGGCATAGTTACCACAATCGAACTGCTTGGGTCTGACAGACTTATACAAGTGTACTGTGAACTAAAACACTATCCATTATAGACTTGAATGATGAATTTTCTAAGCTTTGAAGGCTTGAAATTAGACTAATGTTATCTTTTCACATAAAGTTAAATTATTATTTTACTTTTTGGTTGAAAAAATTAAAGCTTTGATTATAAGGGTATTTTAGTATTTTTCATGGGCTTATTGGTTATTAAACGTTTAAACGGGGTATGGTAATTTCATGTTTATTTGCATGGTGAAAATATTATTCTATCTCTAATGTCAACAAAATTAAAACTTGTTGTCCATGGGTTTTTTTGACCTTTTAGAAATTGTTAAATAGTTAAAATGCATCTTTAGCCTTAGAAAATACAAAAAATAAGCTTTCTATATGTGAATATTTTTGTTCTTTCATACTGTTTTTTGTGTAATTTTCTATAATTATGAGGGCATTTTGATAGTTTGGTATTATTTTATTATTTTTAAAGTGAAAAAGCTATGTTTGACCCATGTTTACTTGAGTTTGACAAACATACTTAATCCAACTTACTTGGGTGCTAGACCCAAGCCGCTAGGGTTTGACAACCCTGGGCAAGTATATTATTACACCATAGATTTTTCAAGCTCTAAATGCATGAGATGAGGCTAATGTTTCTTTTTCATATAAAATTAAATTATCATTTTGCTTTTTAGTTGAAAATATTAAAACTCTAGTTGTGGGGATATTTCAGTATTTTTATCATTTCACGCTATTTGTTTATAATTTTATATAATCATAGAGGACATTTTGATATTGTTTTATTATTTAAATTGAAGATATTTGAATCAATATTTTAGGTCTAGCATGGTTATCAAATCCATATTACTTGAATCTGACAAAAAAATAAATAAATTTTTAGGTTTAATAAAATTATTAAAATATTTTTTACATACTCTTAATATTTTTTTATATTTTAAAATAAAATTAATATTACTCTACCGCGTAAATAAGCACAAGTAACAATTATGCTCATTGATGTCATATCGTTTTCGGTCTCTTTTATCCATATATGCAATGTACTTGTGCACAGAGTTGGAAAGGCTATCTAAAGTGAAATGACTTTTTTTTTTATATATATAAAATGATATAATATAGTTGTAAGTGCCCACGCCATTATCCCATCCTGCATGATATTCAAAGCTTAGTTTGAACTCCATGATAAAACTTCAATTCCAAACGAATTGAAATTGGATGCATGCATTATATATTCACATCTTGTTAATTGTTTGATTGAGAAGGAATTTCTGCAGACCTTTTCTGCAATGTAATTAAAACCGATCTGAAAAGTGGAATAGTGTGGTTGAATCATTTGATCAATAACATGTAATAATAAATGTACCAAATTTGAAACCTTGTAAAATTTGCCCCCCTTTTCTAGCCTTTTTCCAGTAAACCAAGCACTATCCATATATAGTATTAACTTTAGGTAACATCATAAGATTTTAGATAGCTGAACACAATCATATGTATTTTTCCTTTTGGCATTTAGATAGCTGCTGCGTAGTAAATGCCAAAATAGAGGGATTAAACCAATAATTCAAGTCTCAGATTTTATTGACATCGAATATCGTGTAGCGTAACTTTCATCCATAATCCTTGTCTCCTAGGAGATCATTTATGTTCCAGTACTTTCTTTCTTGCAAGATTTATTACCCATGATCTGTAAAGGGCCGGGTAAATTTTTATCAAAGTAAAAAAAAATTATAAAAAAATCCAACACTTGAGTTATTAGTTTAATTGTTAATTTAAATAATTAAATAAAAAATACAATAATAATAAATACACTAATAAAAAAACAAAAAAAAGTAAAGAAAACCAGACTTAAACCTATTCGGATTATCAAACAATTCAATATTAAATAATGAAATTATAAATATAAAAATAAAAATAATTTTAAAAAAACATATTAAATTAGGTGAACTCGAAAATCCCATGACCAAGAGCATAAAATTGAGATAATCTCATAAAAAAATTAGGGGAAAAAGTTTGAAGAATAAAGTTCAAATCTATTAATTTTTTTTTAAGTGAACCATCATTAACCTAAAACTAATCCAATAGAAGGTAAATAATAAAAAATAATAAATCAAAACTAAAAATTAAAAAAAAAACATCAACTTAATAAACGAGAAAAAAATAATCAAACTCTGGCGAATATCCTAAATTTTTTCTAATCTCTAAAACTTGCAACCCATGAAATACTGGTTCTAGATTCAATTAAGAAGGTTAATTCTCAAATAATTTAATTCTGAATGATGAAATCATGAAAAAAAAATATTAATAAAAAAACTTGCAAAAGCAAAAAAAATAGTAACAAAAAGAATAGAGATAAAGTTTAATAGAAAAAAATTAAAAAATAATTCCAAATAAAATAAATAGTATATAAAATAATAAGTATCAAATTTGATAAATTAAAAAAAATCAAAGAGTTATGAAATTTAAAAATATTTATAATTTTATAGCTTATTAAAAAAAATCAAAAGGACAAAGATCAAATGTGAATTGAAAAAAAAAAATGGATGATCTGAAATTTTGAAGGGACTGATGCTAAATTCAAAGAGGAGAGAAAGGGAGAGTGAGAGAAGAAAACTAATGAAAAAAAATACAAAAAAAATATCATCGACTTTAAACCAGAGACGCTCTAGTCTACACCTACCGAGCAAAGGGTGCTGAGATCTTCCAAAAGCCTTTATGAAAGGTGGTATTTGGTGGATGAACGGCTCTACACGGGATTGTATTTTTAATAATATTTAATATATATTATTGAGTAACCTCCAAATTTAAAATAAAATTGATGTAAAATGATCAAAAAATCCATAAGTGAAAGGCATTCTATTTTTTATTCTAGGGTTAGAGTAGTAACTTTACTATGCAAAAAAATGACAAATATAACTTCATACAATATGTTAAAGATAATTATAATATAGTAAAAAGATCACTTTACCCTTGATATCTAGTTCAATAGGTTTTTTTTAAGAGCAATTTCATAATTATACTATTAAACTAATTAATATTTTAAGTTACATTGTAACTTCTTCAAAAGAATTAATTTTTTTAATAAAAACAATTACTCATGGATAGTCAAAATTAAAAGCATATATGCACAAATGTGCTCATTTAAAAGCATATATGCACAAATGTGCTCATTTAAAAGCATATATGCACAAATGTGCTCATTTAAAAGCATATATGCACAAATGTGCTCATTTAAAAGCATATATGCACAAATGTGCTCATTTAAAAGCATATATGCACAAATGTGCTCATCACATGTTATCAAATCAAACATTAAGTAATTAATAAAGTGATAAGAATAATGATTTTAAAAAACATTAATCTTTTTGAAGTTACCAAGAATAAAAAGACATAAGGAATTAGATTTGGACAATTTAACACTTGAAAAATAAATTCTTTGAAAAAGATGAGAATTCTTCTATGCCTAAATCAATTTATAAATATGAGCTGAGAGTTTTAAGATGTAACACTCCACCTAACTAGCAAGATATTATCTACTTTGACTTACAGGCCTTACAAATTTGTTCTTAACAACTATGCATGACTTTAAAACATTTTACAAGTTAAGGTGAGCAAGTTAATATAATGCCCTACTCCAAGTCCTTCTCACCTGTCGATGTGAGATATTACAATCCATCCTCTTTAAAGAGCTTGATGACCTCATCAAAATTACCAGTCTACCTTGGCCGATAGGCCTTATAAATTTGTTAATAGCAGTTATGCATGGCCCTAAAATGTATATTACTTGTCAAGATGAGTGTGGTCATATAAAGCTATTCCCCGAGTCCTCACCCGCCGATGTAGAATAGTACATGTGAGGTAATGCATTCATATATGGTGATTAGTTTGGGTGTATCAACTCTATTTGAGGTTGGTCATTACTTCGGCCTTTATCGGTGAGTAATAACTATTTGATCTATCATCTGCTATTGGTTTATTTTTAGAAAAAAATTAAATATGTTGATTTTTTCAATGTATTTTTTATATAAAAAATATACATGAATTAGAATAAATGCTTCAAAAATTAAACTCATAAAAAAAATACTATTTAAAAAAGGATAAATACAAAAAAAAGAAGAAGAAGAAAGAATAGATATTAATTGAAATATAATTTTAAAAATTATTAAAAATACATGATTTTTTTACAAAAGAAAAAATTACAAAAAAAAAAGTAAAAGGTTAGGCGCTGCTGGGTCTATCCCATTAAAAAAAGGCCCATATGTGGGCCTGCAAGAGGCCTTTTTAAAAAAATATAATCACAAAGGACGCCTTGTCACCCGTCTCGTTATTTTTTGAAAAAAATATTTCAGATAATGTGTCGTGTGGAATTCCTAAGATTTCAGCTATTGTGGTGGTTGAAAAACAGAATATATATTTTTTTTTATTCAAAAACCAAGTTTTGACCAAAACAATTAGAAAATAGCACAAATATCTTTACAAACCCATAAAATGACTTTAAAAAAACTACTTAAAAATCCAAAATCAATTCAAAATCAAAATTCTTTTTGAGTTTAGATCTAGTTTTAGGCCATTTTAAAATTTTAAAAAAAAATGAAACTCTCCTTATAAAATAGAACCCTTCCAAACCACAATCGACCATTTAATGGTTGAAATCAATGAAATCATCGAGTTTCTTTTTTTATTATTAGATTCTGGTGATCTTTTTTTTAAAAAAAAAATTAAATATTTAAAAATAACAAAAATGAATTTTTTTTGTCAAACTTGAATTGAAAAAATATTGAACAACTGACTATATATATATATGTGTGTGTGTATTATAAATTTCAAGCATCAAAATAAATATATTTTTATACGAACGTTAAAACCTTTTCTGTTTGGATCTCTTTCATTTAATTTTGTTCTTTATCATTAATTTTGAGTTCAAAAAAGATATAAGTTATAGATCACAGGGAACGATCTTGTTAGGCTTAAAACTTCTAGGTTCCAAAACCATGAACTTCATTTCAAATGAGAATCGTACGTTTAAAACACACAGGCCAGCATGGAGTCTATGGACGCTAACTTCATTTGTGTCTTATGCTTTGCGGTGGGCTTCAAGTCCATAATAACATGGAAACAAATTTTTATAATATTAATTTCAAGTAGTGGGTACACGAAGAACATCAACCCCTGGCCCTTGACAAAGTATAGCCATAATAGGTAAACAAGAAGTAAAACAAATTAACACGCAATATATTCTCTATAAAAGGGAAAGAAGAACAGAAGAAAATTCTCTAGGAGAACAAAACACAAGATATCCTATATAAAAATGCTTCATTCTAGCCATTTGAAGATCCCTCGTGCAGTTATTCTTTAATTATGCTTTCAAGCCCACACATGTATACTCTGTGAGTTGCAGCACAACCTGCAATCATCGAACACAGAAGACAAACTATGAATTAATATTTTTCTAATTAACTGAACATCTAGTCAAAATCAATACAAAAAATCATTTATATATAGAAGAATTCTGAAGATTGAAGCTAGGCAGTACCTAATTAATTAGGAAGGACACTTGAACCCTTCAGGTGGGGTCTTGCCACAGTCAACAAGGAGCTCAAGAGCAATGGGTATAATAAGATTGATGTTGAGAAGTTTAGCCTTGATAGCGGTGCAAAGGCATAAAGCAGCATCCAAGTCTACAAGACCTTCCAGCAGTGGGCAGCAACTGGATGGATTCAAAATAATGTTATTTCAAGGATTTTTTTTTTAAATAAATGGTTATTGTTTGAAATTTTTTACAAATTAAATCAGATTTTAACTCTCATTCAATTTAATTTAAAATATGATAGTACTTGCCAAGCTGTGAATTGGTTATCAAATTGATTAGTTGGGTTTGGCAAGTTTATAAATAACATTGTTTTAATTACATGGTTCATTAGCATTAGAATGTTGTATTATAAGGAACACTTTACTAACTATCTCTTTCAGAACTTTAATCTTAAATCATTAATGTAAACTTCTATCAAATGAAATATGCAATTTTCTTAGAGAGAATAAATCTTTATATGAAGAACAACATATATAAGAGGACGAGCAACGCTCGGGTTATTGGCACTCAATCATAGACTTGTAATTGTGTCGGCCGCATAGTCACAAAAAATTAAAATAGAGAAAACCACTAGCTTGATGCATGCTTTTCTTGCATTAGAATTTCCAAACAACTAACGTGGCTTGATTTGCATAATTGCTCGAGAGATTAGGATATCTATTCTTAGAGTATGTGGTGGATAATATTTAGAGATTTCAAGTAATAATCTTATTATTTTTATTTATTTAATAAAAAATTAAATAAAAAATAATATAAATTTATACAAGTTTTAAATCTAAAAAACTTTTACTTTAAAAAATATATTAGGAAATAATATAAATGATCATATCTTAGAATTTAACTTAACAAATTAAACTATTAAATTAAGATGATTTCTTGACATTAAAATATATATTCTTAGCTTTAATAGTCAATAAGAATTAGAGTTTTCAAAAGTTGTAATGTTGATAGAAATTTGCAATATTAAGATAATTATATTTATGTTATAGGATAATTTAAGTAACTTAAAAAAATAAATATATTTTTAATAATTATAGTGCATTTAAAAAATTAAAAGAATGCTTTGATTTCAAAATTAATTCTAATAATATATTCATATTTTGTTTTGTTTTGTTTCAGGGGCTTATATTTTGGTGGGATTGATTTTTTTTTTTTTATGGAGAAATCTCTTCAGTGAACTCTTTAGCAATGATATTAAAATTATCAAACTATTGAATTACTATGTAATGGTTCAAGTAGTGGAATTACATTGGCCAAACAACTGGATCAATAGCATTATAATATAACTTCTTTTTTCCAAAATTAAAATTATAGAACAAGAAATGATAAAGTGGTATTTGCATAATTTGTGAAGGTGAGGTACCAGATTCGGAACCATGAAGAAAGGAATTTTTTTTTTTTGAAGGAAAAAAACCAGATCAATGTCAAATTCGACTATCCAACCAATCATAATTTTTCATATTTAGCATGTTTTGATCGAGATTTATCTCAACCTTATGTGCATGCTCCATTGCATCAACTTAGATACGTTGGATGGCTACATCATTGGATTTTCTATCCCACCGAACTTCTTGACATTAATAGTTATAAACTAAGCAAACTGGGCACAGCTACCAATTGAGCCGACGACATGGCTACTTGCTCACGAGGATAGGCGGCGATTGGGAAGTTTCATTCTCACTTCACACCGTAGCTAGACTGGGTATATGTATGTCCAAAAAAGACAACTTGCAAGGCCAGCTCTTATCGATGGCACATCCTTTTGGATTATTAATTCTTTTATCAAATTGGTGTTCGTCTTTTTGGGCATCATTCTTCTCCTTTAGTCATCCAAGAAGATATATATATATATATATATATATATATATATAGTCTTTCGTCTAAATAAACTCTTTATCACCACCAGTGACATTGACTGGTGATGACAGTGTAGTTGCCCTCTGAATTCAGTCCAGTGAAGAAACTATACAATGCATGCATGTGAATTCAAGCTGCAAATGAATTACATTTCATGGAGAGAGAGTGAAATTTGTTGTTGCCTTCGACCGACATCACCCTGTGTCTCTCACTCATTTCATCGAGGTTTCACCCAGCCACAGTACTGCTGGCCTGCTGATCAGTTTATGAATGTATTGTTTTTTAAAATATTTTTTATTTAAAAATGTGTTAAAATAATATTTTTATTTTAAAAAATTATTTTGAATATTAATATATTAAAATGATATGAAATTATTAAAAATATTTTAATTTAAAGTAAAAAATAATAAATAATAAATCACTTTTTAATTGCAATTAATGCCGAACACTGGCTCGCCATTGCTATGTGACATGTTGCTCGTACTCGTATCCAATTGTCAGGTTTGTCAAATTCAAAATTTTAGAATATGGAAACACCGATTGAATTCTGCTAAGGTCAAGGTAACACGTTATAAAATATATTAAATGATTTGCTCGTGCTATGTTAAGTTGTAAATCAAGTTAAAAAAAAATTAATGTAAAAAAATATATTTAAATATTGTAATTTTTTTCAAAAAAATTATATTATATAAAAATTTACTTGATATAATATAGTTGATTTTGCTAGTTGAAAAATATATTAACATACACTCTACTACAAGGTGTAATTTTCATTTTGAAAAAAAAAAAACTTGGGTATGGGCTATTTTGATATTTTTTTATATTAAAAACCTCAAAGTTTAAATAAAAAAAATTATATAAATATTTAATTAAATAAATCGATAATTATTTATGGATATAAAAGAAAAAATGTTATTAATAATAACTAAAAAAATCAATAAAATTGATAAATAAATATAAATTAAGATATTTAATCTCATAAAATAAGACATTTACATGTTTGCACATACTAATTTTTTTATTAAAATCAATAAAAAGTAATAGAAATATATATGAAACTCAATGAATAAAATAAAAGAAAAAAATATAATTCAAGGCCTGAAATATCAAAAATATTATTTTAAAATAAATACTTTCTTATAAAATAAAGCTTATATGTATAAAAGAAAAAAAATTATCCAACACAAAATATATATTTTTTTTAAAAAAACCTCTATTTAAAAAAGACTGTGAAACTAAAAACAATAAAACTTTAACAAAAAAATCATGGAAAAAAATAAAAATTTAAAATAATAAGGATGAAATTGAAAAAAATAAGATATAAAAAATTATAATTTATGAATTAAATTAAAAATATTAAAATTGTTTCTCAAAATGCCAACAATGAAAATAAAAAATAAAAACATTAGGGATAAAATTAAAAAAGAAAAAAAAAGAGAAAAAACGTGCAGTTTCTAGGAAAAAGAGAGAAAAAATGATCATTAACAATTAACCATCCATCCATCATCATTATGCACCATACTGAAAGGAAAAAGGCTAGGTGGTGCTTCCAATAACACACAAGAATGCATGAGGAAAATATTCTAACAAATTTTTAATTAAAAAATAATTATTAAGCATATAAAGTTCAAAATATCTTCATGATTTTGTTTATGATTTTAGAATCATAAAAAATATTAACATAAAAAGATAAAATCATTCATGAACATATCCTTTATTTTTTCAATTCTAAAGGCAAAAAAAATTATTTGCCTGTTCTAAAAAAGGAAAAAGATAAAAATCCCCAATGTAAATGGATTTTTTTATTTATTTTAGAAATAAATAAGTCATTTTATTATTCTAAAAAAGTGAGGAGATGACAAAATAGCCCCTGACAAGCCATTAAAAAAACCGAATTACTCTCCTAACAAAAGCATCTATTTTTCTCGAAGGACAAAAGCGTGATTTAACCTTCACAGTAAACAGTCCTTTTGTGTTTCTGTGTGCACAATGATTTCTATCGGCATCACCATCTATTATTTCTGTAAATAATAGCACGACAGGCTCATAGAAGAAAGTAAAAACAAAGAAAGATAGGACTACAGGCTCATAGAAAGTGAAATGTTGGCGATGTTCCTCCATACCTTCTCGGTCATCTTGTCGGCCTACAATATCTTGAGCACATAAAATACATGCACAAGAGTCCATTCCATGCCAGTGTAATTTCCTTTTCCTTTTCTATTTCTAGCTTTACAGGCGAACCCATTGCTGCCCATTTATAGTACATTAGGTCACATCACAAGCATTTTCTGGAGAAAGAGAGATGGTCTTGGTCGACAATCGAGTACACATTTCAATTCAGTATGGATTATAAGAGAAACCACTTGTTTTTCTAAAAAAAAGGCCAATCCATTTAATTTAGCTTGAGGATCATCCATAATCCTTGTCTCGCAAGGAAATTCATGTTCTAATTTCTCTCCTATAAAAACACGCCATTCTCATCACATTTTGATCAAATTGAACATTAAGGAATCACTAAAGTGATAAGAATACATAAAGATTTAGACTTTGACATTTATAACACAAGAAGAAAAAATTAAGGGGTGCTAAATTAAAAAAATATATTTTAAAAAATTAAAATTTTACCCGGTCCTGGATTCTCTTATGCCTAAATTCATGTGATAAGTGGTTCTGGATGCATGAAGGCCGTTTGGGGTTCAATTAATCTTTTATAAAATCCCCTATCGGCGGGCATGGTCCTGTGAGGCCTCATGGCCAACTGAAGTCCAATTTAATGCTGGACGCTTCATATTTGTTGGATTCTAGGGGCCTAGAAACCATCACCTTTGTTTTAGAGGAGAAAATTGGGCGCTCAGGCCGTCTGAAACACGAATTTATTTGGATATAACGATGGGGAATATATTACTTGTTATTTTTAAAGTATTTTTTATTTAAAAATATAATATAATAATATTTTAATTTTAATTTTTTAAAATTATTCTTAAAATTATATTAAAATGATATGAAAACATAAAAATAAATATTAATTTAAAATAAAATAAATTTTTTTCAAAGAACACTTTGGGAAAACAAACAGTCCCTAAATTATAAGCGAGTCACGTGTAAATAAAATAAACCCCGGCTCCGCGACAGAGTATAACGCATAATAAGCAAAGCAAATTTAGACAGTATATTATATCGTAAAGGGGAAAAAGGAACATAAGAAAATCCACTAGGAGATCAAAACATAGGATATCCTATTGAAGCATGCTTCATTCTAGCCACTTGAAGATCTCTCGCGCAGTTAGACACATGAAGATCCCTAGCTAGTGCAGTTATTCTTTATGCTTTCAAGCCCACACACATGTTTCATCTGTGTGTTACACCACAACCTGCAATGATCAAATATAGAATACAAACTATGAATTAGTATTTTTCTAATTAACTGAACATCTACTCAAAATCAAGAAAAAATTATATATATGTATATAGCAAAATCCTGAAGATTGAAGCTAGGCAGTACCTATTATATAATTAGGAAGGACACTTGAACCCTTCAGGTGGGGTCTTGCCACAGTCAACAAGGAGCTCAAGAGCAATGGGTAGAATAAGATTGATGTTGAGAAGCTTAGCCTTGATAGCGGTGCAAAGACATACAGCAGCATCCAAGTCTACAAGACCTTCCAGCAGTGGGCAGCATTCATCCTTAGCACTACTTCCAACACCAACGTGGACGAGCCCACCTAACACATCCACACATGCGCCTAACTTCAGAGTGTCTATGGGGCAAGTCTCTTGCTTTGGTGGTGTTGGTGGTGGCTTCACGATTGGTGGTGTTGGTATTACTGGAGGCTCTGGTGGAGGAAGAATTGGTGGTGTTGGTATTACTGGAGGAGTCACTGGAGGCTTTGGTGGAGGAAGAGTTGGTGGTATTGGTATTACTGGAGGGGTCACACGTTATTGATTAGAAAGGTAGTAGATTTACTGTAGCCAATTTCACTTATGCTCTAGACTCATTGTCAATAAAAAGATGATTTTGCCCTTGACAACAGCCCACAAATAGTCTTTGCTGCAGGGTATAATAGTATTTTTCTGTTTACTGAACAATAAAATGATTAATGTGCCCTCGGAGGGGAAAAAATACCTGCCAAGAAGGTCTGTTTTATTTTTTATTTAATTTTATTTGCAAAGTAAATTTATTGTGTTTTTTTTTCATCTAGTTATTTTTGTTATTATAGAGTTTAATAAAAAAATATTTGACTATTTTATTATAAAAAATATTATTTAACTTAGAAAAACAGATTAGGCATGGTATCATGTGAACATATATGGGTTCTTTTATTGTATTCTTTAATCCTTACAATGTTATGGCGGGTGTGACAAAAATATATCGGGTTTTTCATTGATGATCATTTTTTTTTCTTTTCTTTTTTTTTCACTTTTTTACTTGGTTTCAGAGTCAATCCCTGTATATTTTCAAAAAAATAAAAACCCTTCTATTTATTTTATTTTTAGATTTGATTTTTGTTATTTGATTTTTATTTTTTTTATTTTAGATTTTCCATACAAACAAAAAAAAATTTCAATTGAATCCTCATTTGGTTTTTTACTGGTTTTAGATTTGATCTTCATTCTTTTTATTTTAATTTTTTTAATTATTCTCTCAATTGGATTATTTTTTTATTCCATTCCTCAATATTTTATATCATTCTCTTAATTAGATAAAAAAAAATTTAATTGCATCCTTCAATATTTTATATTATTCTCTTAATTGAATTATTTTTTCAATTGCATCCCTCAGTATTCTAGTTCATTTTATTTTTTATTAGATTTTATTCTTATTTTTTTATTACTATTTTTTTTATTGAATTTTTTTATTTCATCCCTCAATATTTTATTAATTAAGATTTTATTAACTTTTCTAGTCACTGGTTTAAAAGGTTTGACCAAGTTAACTTATATCTTTTTTTTTTAGATATTTTTTCAATTAAATTTTTATAGTATCATGTTTTTATAATGTTATCTCGATCTCGCCTGTTAGGTTACATGTTTCAAGTGTTAACCCAACTTTGCTCATAAACAATATTTTCTTTAAATTTGTTTGTTGTTGTTATTGCTTTTTTTTTTATTATATTATTAAATTAATAAATATTTAATCTAATTATCAAATTTCTTTTAATTCTTTAAAAACATAATAATCTTCTGAACTTTTTTTTTTGGTTAAATGTTTTTTCAGTTCTGCCTGCGACATCATGCGTACACAATCTAGTGGTAGATCTGAAATTCATGCACACATTATTTTCAGTCCAATATTTTATTGTATCTTTTGTCATCATTGAGTGACCTATTCAATTAGTTTTATTGCCATATGTGAAATTGGATTTTGGGGCAAATATATTGGCATCGGTGTCATGTACAATTCAACTTTTAAGGACTATACGGAATCAAATAACACGGTGTTTACTATACGGAATCAAATAAAACCCTTTGATGGTAACAAATATTCATGTATCAGTTTTCAAGTGTTCAGATTATTATCTTCCGGTACATGAACTGGAACTGGCTAAAGCCCAATTATAAATGTGGATTGATTTATATCAATTTAAAATAATATTATTTTCATTTTTTTAAAATAAAAAATATTATTTTAATATTTTTTAAAAATCAAATAAAATTCTAACAAGATTGATTATAACTTATAATGAGTCACGAAATTAATTTGTTAGTACATATTATATTTAATAATATTAATTTTAAAAATTTAATATATTCACATTAGAATATTGTACTATAAGGGACAATTTACTATCGATATCTTTCAAAAATTAAATCTTAAATCATAATTGTAGACACCAATCAATCAAATGAAGTATGCAATTTTCTTGCAAACTAGGGCTTGGTCTAGCGGTGGAAGGGGCTTGTTTCCTTCCACTGCACCTGAGTTCGAGCCCTGGCGTGCACGCCTGTCACCCCCGCGGTGCCTTACATGCCTACTGGGTTTGCAGGGTATTCAGTGGGCCGTGAGAATT
The DNA here is from genome assembly GCF_000495115.2 of Populus euphratica. Lineage (NCBI taxonomy): Eukaryota > Viridiplantae > Streptophyta > Magnoliopsida > Malpighiales > Salicaceae > Populus > Populus euphratica. Next base: position 173,001 of record NW_011500352.1, read on the forward strand.
AGTCGTGGTGTGTGCAACCTGGCTCGGATACCCCACGTAAATCAAAAAAAAAAAGTATGCAATTTCCTTGGAGAGAAAAAAAAATCTTCATACGAAGAACTACATAAGAGGCAGGACAAGCCACTCTCTCGGATTTTTTTTTTGGCAGTACTCTACGGTAGACCTGTAGATCATAGAGTACTGTCTAATGAATCCAATGGTGGTGTCGGCCATATGCTTACAACAATTACAACAGTGAAAGTCGCCGGTTTGGTATATGCTTTTCTTGCATTAGAATTTCCAAACAACAAACATGGCTTGATTTGCATAATTGCTCGAAAGATTAGGGTACGTATAATCCATTATGGTTATGCTTTGGCGTTCTATTCTTACATCTTTTTATCCTTTTTTTTTCTTTTTCTTTTTTCATTTCCCTCCAATGATCCCTTTAATATATTTAAGAAAAACACTCAGACTCCTGGAAGTTTATAATAAAATTATTATATTACCCTTAATTGGAAAAAAAAAAAACCAGAGTCTTGAAAGTGAAGGTGTTTTGGTCTTTTTTTTACTAGTCTATTTGTTCATTAAAAGATTCTATAGGGGTGTTTACATCTTTTTAAATTTTCCAGCATAATAAAAATATTTTTTTACCTAAAAAATCAACAAAAATTAGAATAATTCACCAACAACTTTTTTAACTTTTCATAAGTTTCTTAACAATAAAAATACTTATTTTCTCCTGGGTTAAAAAATTATTGGGTTGCTGAATAAGGGTATTTTAGAGTTTTCAAATATACATATAGAATAAAAGTACATCTTTAACTTTAAAAAATACAAAAAATAAACTTTGTATTTGGGTATATTTTTGTACTTTCACATGTGTATTTTGTGTAATTATCAAAATTATAGGAGACATTTTGATATTTTCATATTATTTTAAAATTAGAAATGCTACTGGTGCATGTTCAACATGCATCAGCGAACATGCACCAGTAAGTGATTTGCGTCTACGTCATTTTAGTGTGCATGTGACACCATCCTATGGCCGAAGTTGGCCTTCCACCATCTTTCTAGTACACCATTGTGTCCTCTTCTCTGTGAAGTAATGCATGGCACCTTACGGTAATTAGATTAATGTTGGTGGTTGTTTGATCTCTCCCCTTTATTTCTTTTCAATTTAATCCTTCAATTATAATTTCTCATATGTTTTTTTTTAATTTCAATCCCATTCTTTTATTATTCAATTCTTATTCCCTTTATAGAATTTTTTTAGTCTTTCAATTGCACTTTCTCATATGTTTTTTTTATTTTGGTTCTTTTTTTTTCCTTGGCACTTCTATAAAAAAAATTTTTACTTTCAATTTCATCATTCAATCAATTGTTTTTTTTTCAATTTGACCTTTATTCTTTTGATTTTTTTTTCTTTTATTAAAGCTATTTTTAAATTCAATTTAACCCTCCAATTGGAAATTTGTATCCTTCCAATTAATATTTTTTTTCACCCTCATTTTCTTATATTTTTTTGTGTAATTGATTTTTTTCTCATGGTTTCATCTTTCAACATTTAATTTGCTAAGGATTCAACTTCGTATGATTTTATTGTTCTGCATTAGGTTTTTTTTATAATTTTTATTTTGTGATTATTTTCAAGTTTTTTCTATGAGTTTATCCCGATTTTATGATCTAGGTCACGTGTATATAAGTTGTGATTATTTATAATCTTTTAGCATGCCTTTTTTTAATATAAGTTTTTTTAGTTGTTCTATTTCTGTTGTATTTTTCAAGATATTATTTTAATTCATTTATATTTTCTATATAAATAAAGTTTTTTGTTTATAATAAGAAATATTCATTTTTAAATAATATGGTTGATGTGTTTGTCCTTATGTAATATTTTTTATGGCATGAGTTTATGCAGTTAATTTCATTTATATTTATTATCTTTTAAATCCTGTGTTTTTTAAAGTGTGAATTTATCTTTTATTGATTTAAATAAATAAGTTTAGTAAACACAATTGGTTGAATGTTTCATTTGTGTGATTGAATATCTTGATATGCATTCATCTATTATTTTTTTAAGTTTTTTTCTTACTTGTTGTTAACAATATTTTTTTATTTATAGAAATGATTATTGATTTATTTAATTAGATGCTTACATAAGCTTTTTAATCTACACTTTGAATTTTTTTTATATAAAAAAAACACACTGAAGTAACCTACATACTTGATATTATTTTTGAAAAAAATAACATAAGAGAAATGGCTAGCACATTCAATTACATTCTTTAATAAACTTTTGAGCTTCACAACCTTAAAAATATCAAATTATTACAATCTCTTTGTATATATACCTACAATGAACTTGTGAACTGAGGACCCATGTTATAAATACTATTATAGAAAACACTAAAAGAATGGAAGATTTACTTTAACAAAAATTATTATTTATTCTCTCACATTTCATTATGGTTTCACTTTTCAAAATTTTTCTATTTTTTCATCTTAATCTTCAAGCTTTATTTTTTAAACAATTGCATCCTTTTGGAGGCAAATTAAAGGACAATTGATTCAAATTTGTTGACTAACGACAAGATTGAAAGACCATGGACCAATATGAAAAAAGCATTGACAATAAATGGTGGGTTCAAAGTTCTCATGAAAAGTTCCATTTAGTCCTCCAAATTTCCAAAGTATACCTATTCGATCCCTTAATTTTTTTTGCAATTCAATTTTATTATAAAAGTTCATTTTTATTATTTTCACTCCTTGATTTAAGAGAGTAGAGAGAGATTGCAAGATTCTATTATTGAGAGAGAAATTCGCTTTTCACACCATTTTCAACCACCAAAATAGTTATTCTTGGTTCAATGGGTTCCATACAATAAGGGAGTTTGATGGTGATTATATATAGTTTCAATGTTACCTAAAAAACATATTTAAGTAGTCGGTTTCATTTCAGGTTTTTGACTCTTTTTTTTTGTTTATTCAATTGATAAATTGATTTCTAGATTTACTAAGGATGTTGGTCAGATGTTTTTAGATTGAAATAACTTTAAAATATATTTTCAGGGTAAAAAACTATTGCCTCGACTTTCCAGTCATCATAATGGTAACCAGAATCTAGGCTAACAGATAACGTGTTGCTTATCTGAAAGGGTGATGTGTCATTGAATTTTTTTAAAATAAAATATAACCAAGCCCAGGCACACAAACTTGATCTTGAAGGCCTATTGTCCGAGGCTCTACCTTTCATAGGCAGAGGTGTACTACGCCATAAGCCTGAAAGTTTGGGCTCTTTGTTTTTGCTCTTTGTTTTTTTTATCAATTTTTTATTTAGATGGAATATAATTTTTCTAAAATTTTTTATTGAAATGGTCGGGTTCATAACTTGGATCGCAGGTTTGACAGGTTAATTTACAATGTTTATCATACCTTCCTTTTAGGGGCATAATGTTGTGATAATACTTTTCGAGCGATTATTCTCTAGAATGATCTTTTAGAGATTCCAGACAATGAAATAGTTGTGTAAAGATATGGCATTGACATCCTTAGTATATCCTATCTAAAATAAGGAGCGTTGTTTTTTCTCTTTATTTGTTATAGTCTGATGATAATTCTATTTTTATCAGTCTATTATGACGGGTTTGCTACAATAAACAAATCCTAGTTTCCTAAATTAATGACTTAGTCCAGAATGGTGAAATGTTCTCAATTATCGTTAAGGCTTTTTTTGGGGTAAATTAAAATTTTTAGCTATTGCGCCATTTCAAATAATAGTTTAGATAAAACTCCTTGTAAATTTTTATTCTTATATTATAAATGAACGAGTTGTATTACTCCCAATAATATTTCAGATATTAACCTCCAATAATTTTTTTATCCTTATATTAAAGGTGAATAATAATAAATCATTATCTCTAATAATATTTTGGATATTAACCATTTTGTAGGTTTTTTATCCTTATTTAAGAGTGAATAATATATTCTTTTTCCAAAAATAAATTTTTAATATTTTAAAATATAGGCCAAAATCTTGTGGAATTTTACAAACTTGTTGTAAAATTCATGCAATATATTTTTTAAAACATGCCAAAATATTTTAGATTTCTTTTGATATGCTCAAATAAGGTTTAGGACTTTGGTCATATGCATGAAGAAATAAAATAAAATAGTTTTTTTTCAAGCTTTGTTTAGCAAAAATCAATTTTTTTCTAATAATAAAATTGTCAAAATAGGTTTAATGAGATGTTTGTCAAACACACCATTAAACTAAAAACTATTTAGAAAAAAAATAGTCAACCAAACAAGGCCTTAGCTATTGGACTTGATTTTGATTCGACAAGGTTGACCTGAAACTCTTGGTTTAACCATAAACCGAACCAAATATTTCGGCGGCTTAACTCGAAAACAAACTAGGAATAAAAACAAAACCTAAAATCATATTAAACACCAAAAAAACTAAAAAAATTCTTGAATAAAACACATCAAACAAAAAAAAATAAAAAACACTAAGAACATTCATCTTAAATCCAACAACGTGGGTTCAAAATCAGACCCAATATGATCAAAATATTTGTCTTATAATTAAATGATAAATAATGTTTGGGATAAAAAAAAACCATTGAATCTAGTGATGTGCATGACCTTCTTCATAAGTTGGGCTGGTTCACTCGATTTCACTTGATGTTTTTAATTGGGTACTGTTTTTTACCAATTTTATTCTTTAACATTAAGTATATTGGAGATTGAGATTTTCAATTTATTTTTTGTGAGATTATCCTCATGGTTTTTGAAGGTCAACCTAGGATGACTAAGATAAATCTAATATGTTTTTGTCTTAATATTTGATAAAAATATCATCCAATATACAAATGATTTTAATTTCATGGTTATTAAATACAACTGGATACATGACCCGTGTTGTGAGATCAAATATCTTGTTATACATCTATCTCTTGATTTTTTTAGCTAGTCTTTACTTATCATTGGTGATTTTTTAAATATATATTTATTAACACATATAATTCTCAATTTATTTATTTAAATGCATGCATATGCTTTTTAATTTTTGATAGAGAATCTTTTTATGACCAAAATCATGTTGGAAAAAGACTGTATATTAATTGTTTTATGAAAAATAAGATTATTTAACTCGTGATGAAGTGCAAGTTAAATAACTTGTGTGTGTAGTAAAATGATACTTTTTTTTTCCTAAACCACTATGATAAAATGATATGATAGTTATATAAGTTTCCAACTATTATCTCCATGCTGCCTAGAATTTAAAGCTTAGAAATTGGTTGTATGAAAGATATATTCAAAATTTATTTGGTTTTGTTTTGGGCTGTATTTCATTTAAGTTGTAATGAGATTGATTTTTTTTATTTGATTGAGAAAGAACTTTTAAAAACTTTTTAAAATCGATCTAAACAGTGTGACCCAATTAAACAATCAAATTATTATGTTACTAGTTTAAGTAGTGGGATATTAATCGAACCTTTGATCAATAACATTATTATATGAATATGTCTTTTAACTTTAGAATCATAAAACAAGAAATGGTAGGGTGGTGTTTGTATAATTTGTTAAGGTGAGAGTGTTAATTTCAAAACTCTACAAGATATAACTTCTTCTTCTTTTTTAAAAATTCAAGTCAATGTCAAACTTTATTATCTAACCAATAAGAAACTCTCAAATTTATCAAGTTTAGTTAACTAGTTTTGACTAGATTATTAGTATGCACTATGCTATGAATTAGATCAATTTGTTTTTTTTTTCAACATAAAAAAGATTTAGATGTTACTAATGTTTTTTATAGTAGAATTTGTTTTTTAAATCATGTGAGGATTGATATGGCGTGACTTAGTCTCTTTAGTGAGTTCAAATGCAATCTAGATGACCAATGAAAACATAGTTTGACTCAAAATAAATATTTACAATGATATCTTTTTTATATGAACACTGAGACGATAATATATTAGATTGATTTGGATTAATTTGAGTTAATTTGAAAATTCGCATACTAAGTTATGAGACCATAATAACCCTATAGAAAGTAAATCATACTAAATTATGATGTTTAATTTTTAAAAAATCTAATATTAAAGGATAAAATTTTAAAAAATAAATTTTAAAAATAACCACAAAAATAACTCGATTCAACCTAGGTTAACTTATCAAATTCAGGGTCTAGATCATGAGACCAAGATAATCCAATAGAAAACAAAATAAAAAAAAATTATGAAGCCCAATTCTCATTAAACATAGTGTTGAATGATGAAATAAAATAAAATAATTAAAAAAAAGAACATAAAAAATGACTCAAGTCAACTATGGTTAATCTACTAAACTTTTGATCCAAGTTATGAGATGATGATAACCTTATAGAAAATAAATCAAGACAAATCATAAAGTGTAATTTTTAATTAACTTAATTTTAAAAGATAAATTGAGAAAAATGTCAATTAGAAAGGAAAAAAATTCAATTCAATCTAGCTAACTTATCAAATTCACAGTTAAGATTACGAGCATAAGATAATCTCATTAAAAATAAATTAAAAGACAATTATGAAAGTTCAATCCCTAAAAACCTAACATTGAAATACAAAATTAAAATTGAAAACAAAACATAGATTAGAAGAAGAAAACACTATTTTAGTGAATAGTGTTTTTAGAAGAATGGTATGATAAACCACCTCTCCCTCTCTTATTTTTTTTTGTTAATGTTAAAGAAATTGTAATTATTTGTTTGTAAATTAAAATTGTCTAGTACCCTTATTTGTAAAGATATTATACTAGAAGAGCCTCCTCACCGTTATTTTAGATGACCTAAGTGATTTAATGAGTTAAATAATTTTATATGAGATCCATTTAAAAATATTATTATTATTCTTTTTATTTCAAAAAATTCTCTTGCTTTATATTTTTAATTGTTTTAAAATAATTTTTTATTCAAAATATTAAGTTAATATATCATTAGCATGCACTATATTATAGGTCAAATTAATTTTTTTTTTAACATAAAACAATATCTAGGTGTTGCTAATTTCTTTTAGTAGAAAAAAAATTTAAACCATGTGAGGCTTGATATAATGTGACTTAATCTTTTTAGCGGGTTCAAAGACAATCTAGATGATCGATGAAAACATAGTTTGATTAAAAATAAATATTTAAGATGATATTTTTTATATATAAAAATTTAACATAGTTTGATTCGGGTCATTCCAAGTTAACTTGTTAATCAACATATCGAGTCATAAGACTATGATATCACTATAAAGAGAAAAAAAATTATGAAACTCAATTTTTTTTAAAAAAAAAAACTCAATATTGAATGATGAAATTAAAAAAAAATTAATTAAAAAAATCTATAAAAATAACTTGAGTCAACATGTTAAACTTACGACCTAGGTTATGAGACTGGGATAATCTAATAAGAAAAAATTAAAATAAAATATGAAACTCAATTCTCAATTAACATAGTGTTGAAAAATAAAATTAAAAAAAACACAAAAAATAATTCGAATCAACCAAGATTAACTGGTCAAATTTATATATCAAGTTATGAGACGGAAATAAAAGAATAAATTAAAATAAATTTTAAAAAATAAAATTATATAAAAAAACTCGAATTAATTTAAATAAATAATATATTCCGACGAATGCCGTTATCACTTTCCCCTTTTCTCTTTTTTTCTTGGGTTAATGTACACGCTCCATTATATCAACCTAGATTAGTTGAATGACTAAAATCATCGATCAGACCAAACTGATATAATCTTGGAGTCCTCAGATTAAGCAGGGTAATCTCATATTAGTTATAAAGCAAGCTTAGCAAAACTAACCAGTTAAGCCTAATTACACATGGCTAATGGCCGACGAGGTTAAACGATTGTGACGTTTCTTACTTCACACCTTGACAGGACGTGCTCTCCATGTCAAGAAAGACAACATTTCTTCCTTCACACCTTGACAGGACATGGTCAGGAAAGACAAATTCTATGTCATTGTCGGAAAATAATATATATTATATTTTAAAATTTTTAATTGATATAATTTTTTATATATAATATAAAAGCTTTTATAATCAAATAATCAATAGTTCAATTTCATCTTTTCCATTTTAATTAATAAAAATAAACATATGCTATTTTGATTTTGTTTGAATTTTAAATTTTAAATTTAAAAAACTTCACTTAAAAATATATATAAAAACTCATTTATTATTTTAAAATTTTAAATTAAGATAATTTTTCTAGGATTATTATTTTATCATATTGGTGTTCGTCTTTTTTTTTTTATCATATTCTTTTTTAGTCATTTCAAAACATATCAAAATATATGCAACCAGTCTTTCTTCTAAATGAACTCTCTATCACCACAAATGACACTGGCTAGTGATGGTACAGTAATTGCTCTCTGAATTCAGTCTAATCAAGACGTTAAGATCCTTATGAACTTTCTCTCTATGTTCCTTTTATTTTCATTTTCCCCACTAAATCCCAAAACAAATTAATGTCACCTTTCAAGTTTTACAATATCCTGTTGTACTCATATAGTCAGATTTTTCTCGTCTTCGTTCATTTATCAATATATCATGCCCCCACAAAGCTCTAGAAGACTAGAACGTCCTAACAGCAAAGTAATACCCCACCATGACAGCTTGTGCATAGAATTCAAGCTAGACTCCATGCAACAACTAGCTGGCAAGACTTACGGATGTTATCTCATGCACATCTAATTAAGTGGATTTGGAGATTATCTCAAACTCCATGGCAGTACTTTGTCTTGTTGGTTAAAGGCCATTCAAGAAACCATGAAAGTCATGAGTTCTTTTTGCATTGCCATGTGGTGTTACGATATTGTTGTTTTGAATCTAAAAGTAAGCAATTGTGAGCTAATTTTTGTTGCCAAAATTGTGATGTGAATGTTGTTAACTTAGTTAACCATGGCATTTTGCTACCCTACTGCATGCCGACAGTCATCACAATATTTCAACAATTCATGCACCAAGGTTGCGCCATCTCTTGCGAGAATTCTGGTTTGTCCATCTATATGTGAGATGAAGTCGTCGACTGAAGAAATTATCATGTCCCTGCATTTCATCTTTTTTTAATGATTTCAAAAGAAAAGCTTAAAAGGTTACGATTAGTTATTGGTATTTTTTTATGGAATTACATCTCTAGTATTTATATATAAAACTCGATTAATATTAAGAAAAAATGAATCTGATAGCACACACATTTTGTCCTAATTCCTTACAATAGAACAAAAGCTTTTTAGAACAGTACAAATGTAACATTTTCCTCTGCACGGCATGCCATTCTCTTACAATTTACTCTAATGTTTTATTGCAGTGTGGGTCATCATGTAATACATGCATATGTATTACATGATGACCACAAAAATTGCCTTGACGATATGCCAAGCTTATCCTTTTTGTTTTGTTAAATGATATTATGTACTTGGATCTCAGCTATAACAAGCATTACTGTTTCACACCGCAAGGTTCTCTAGCAATCTTTGTGCATGCTACGCCAGCAATTATCAAGAGCATGTGGGAATGCAGCATGACCTGATCAGGCACCGGGTGCTTTGGGCACACACTAGTAGTTCGAGGCTATCTAGACTTTGTGGAAAGAGGGGCTAGAGTGTCTGGTTGTGGTTTTGATGGACCACAATTTGTCATTAGAAATTTAATTATATGATGGTTTTGGATAAAAGTTTAACTTTAGTGGTCTAGATAGCCTGCTCACCACTACTTTTTTTTCAACCTTCTTTAAAAAATAGCACCAGTAAAAACTACATCAATATCAAGTTATATTATATTTTAAAATCTATAGGAAAAATATTGCTACATAAAATATTTATATTATAGATCCTATTATAAATATTCAGAGAATCATGAGGGTATTATTTTTTATTTAAAAAACTAGCGGCATGTGTTATGTTAAGATATAATCATTAAATCTAAAATATTTAAAATATTCTTTATATTTTTTATATTAAAAAAATTATTATTTAACGGTCAATATGCCAGTACACATTAAATCAAGATCCAATTTCTCAGTAGAAATCACAAGGGTGTTTTTGTCAATAATTGATACTATAGGACCAAGTGTCAAAAACATATCGTTAAGGGCTATGCCCTCTCTAAAAAGGAACTCTTTCAGTTAATATCAGGTGTTGTCTTTGCCTTCCGACATCATTACAGGCAATGCTTCCCCTGCTTCTCTTGATAACAGGCCTCTGTTTTTTGTCTTTTTTTTTACCTCCAAGTTTTGACTCGTTTAAGAATAATCTGAAAACAGACCTATTCACACTGCAATAATACTGAAAGTTTCTACTTGGGATTCTCAGAATTTTGCAAACGCTTAAAACTAGATTTTTCACATGGAGATACTTTGAAGAAGGCATATTTTACCCTTTCACCGATTCCTAGACGACATGAGTTGGTTGCATTTTGATCTCAGGAAGTCATTAAGTGTAAAGATTCCAGTTAAGTGTACAGAATTTGAGAAGCTATACATATGATCAGCTGTTAGTAGCTTAAAATATACATTTGGCTAACCAGACTGATGTCTAATGTAATTCATCAAGATTGCACCATTGAAGGGAACACAATTTCAATCTAAGCCTGGTTGAAACTGAAGCAAGCAAGGAAGAATACACCTTATCAGGACTGAACTAGTTTCAGAATTCCTGTCCATACTTATTATTTCAGGCGAGGAGCACATCAGAGGTATCATCAAGGTTCTCATCTGAGCAAAAGGAAGGAAGGAGAAACAGGAAGTCAATATAAGCGCATGAATTGTAACACTTGGTGAATTCTGCTTCACAGTGTTAGAAAAAGCCGACATCAAAAGATCAAAAAATAATATCGCTATGAATGCTTGGCTGCCACAAGTTAGTTATCTTTCTGGTAACTTTTCTAAATTATCTAGTAATCATTTCAAAATGTTATAGAGAACAAGATTTTATGAATTATATAAATAAAACAAAGAAAGAAAACAAAATGTTCTTCCATCTTCCACCAAACACCAAGAGAACAAGATCCCTTGTCTTTGAATGTTGCAAGGAAAGAAGGATATGCCATTTGTATTAGTCAAATACAAATGCAATAACTGCAAACAAATTCTTATGAAGCAAATGATGCAGAGAGCAAAGTTTCATAACAATAGCCTCAATCATCAACCTCAGCCTTAATCCAGGTTCGAAGCTCCTCTTTGTACTCTTCAAATGTTCCAGGGAAAGTATCCAGAGTTCCATCTTCCACCACCCCAATTTCACTCTTCTCTTCACCATGACAGACACGCGATATCAACCTAGAGTCATGACTGACCAGGACAACTCCACCGGTGAATTCATCCAGTGCATCGGCCAATGCGTCTACACTCTGCATGTCCAGATGATTGGTCGGTTCATCCAGTAACAGAATGTGAGGTCTCGGTATGTATATTGATGTGAGAACAATCCTGGCTTTCTGCCGCCCTGATAAGTTTGCTATAGGTGTAAGATGATTTTGCTCAAGTCCAAATTTACCAAGCTTCTCTCGAACAGCCTCCACTCTGCTAAGGCATTCTTGGTCCGGACGGAGACGGAGGAGGCACTGAACTGGTGTTTCATGAGAAGATCCACAAAGTGTTGCGAGTACCTTTTCCTGTTCCTCCTACTCTAATAATTTGGTACAGAGCATTAAAAGACATATAAATCAACATATAAAAAAAGTTTGTTGATAGAATATTAACTTTTAATTTTTAAATTGAAACAAGAATCATTCCTATGA
>NW_011504567.1:0-5662 GCF_000495115.2 Populus euphratica
AAAACTAAAATAAAAAATCAGATTTAAAGAAAGAGAAAAACAAAGAAAATTTAAGCGAATCTTCTAAACTTGAGTAAAGGTCTCAAACATGCAACAAAGAGCAATAATTAAAAAGACCCAAGAAAATTGAGGCCATTTAAAATAATAAATAAAAATAATTTAAAATTTTATCTCAAATAAAATAAATAGTAATAAAAAGAATGAGAATTAAATTCAATAGAAAAAAATAAAAGGGGATGAAATAGAAAAAAATTATAACTTTATAAATTATTTTTTAAAAAAAAATCATTTCAAATATTGACGGAAAGTATCGTGCAAAAAAAATAAATTTAAAGAATTAATAAATAAAATATCCAACAAATAACAATACATAAAAAACTTAAGATAATCAGGTCATTTTCCATATCAACAAAAAAATTCGACAAAAAGCAAGCTAACAAAAAGGAAACCAATATTCAATTGAATAGATAATGAAGGATTAGATGAGAGATTTTTTTTTTTTTATCTTAGATGAAGGAGAGAAAAAAATAAACAAAGCCGACCAAATATCCTAAATTTAGACAAATCTCAAAAACTTAAAACATGTGAAAACCTTGTTCTAAATCCAATTAAAAAGTTTATGATGAACCATTTTAAAAATATCAATTGCAAAACTTGTCAAAGAAAAAAAATTAGAAAAAAAATCAAATGAGAGTGAAGAATAAGGATTCCATTTGTTAGGGAAAAAAAATCAATGAAAGTGAAATTATAAGAAAATATCAATTTAAAAAATAATTTCAAACAAAAAAATAACAGTCAAAATAATAGAAAATAAATTTGAAAGATGAAAAAAATTAAAAAGGATAAAATTGAAAATAAATAAAAAATTTATAAATTATTCAAGTAAAAAAAATCATAATAAAAGAAAGATACCAAATATGAAAAATCAACAAATAAAAAGGTTTTTTCTTGAATTTTTAAGGGGTTGGCATGAAAACCTAAGGGGAAAGAGAGGGAAGAGGGGTGAAGAAGTGGTCATTATTATTAAAGTACCGTGAATATTAAAACACACACCATCTTATCAAGTCGAGGGAGCTAAGATCTTTTACTACTTTGAAAAGCAACATTTGATGGCTAGATGACATGGGGGGCTATCAACATACTAGCGTGTGCATTGGACACGCCATCAAGTTTTTATTTAGATAATATTTAATATATGTGAATTACTATAATACCTTTGAGTAACCTTCAAATTTATAATAAAACTAATGTAAAATGACTAGAAAACCTTTATGAAAGAGTTACATTGTTCTTGTCTCCAATATCATCAAAGTAATTAACTATTTTGAAATAAATAAAATGACAAAGACACCTTTTAGTGAAAGACGTTTAAGGTTGAAGTAATAGTTTTACTTTGAAAAAAAAAACAAATATAACTCAATACAATATGTCAAAGACAATTGCGTCATGTCATGGTGAAAACACAATCTTTTCCCCAAAACCTGGTTCAATGATTTTTTTGCAATGACAAAATCATATTTACTCCATTATAATGGATAGTAATTTGTGTCTTGTTGCATAGTAATCGTTATAAGAGATTTTTTTTTAATAGTATATCCTTAGAAATCTAATTGTTTCTAATATATCATTATATTTTATATCATTCTAGTAGATACTAGATTATTAACCTACATTATGTTACGGGTCAAATCAAGTTTTTAAAATATTAAAAAAAATATTTAGGAGTTGTTAATGTTTTTCTAATAGATAAAAATTTAAATCATATGGGGTTGGAGAATGACTTAATGTGACTTGGCTAACTTTGCGGGTACAAAAACAATCCAAACAATCGATAAAAATATAGTTTAACTAAAAAAAATTAAGATGATATTCTTTTTTATTTAATATTAAGACAATAACATATTGAATCAATTTAGGTCAATATAGGTTCACCTTCCATATACATAATCATGGTCAAAAGACCATAATAACTCTATAGAAAATAAATCAAAATAAATTATAAAACTTAAGTCTCCATAAACTCAATGTTAAAGGATAGAATTAAAGAAAAAAATCAATTAAAAAAACCTTAGTCAATAGTGGTTAACCTGTCAAACCTACTATCTAAGTTATAAAACCAGGATGACCCCATAAAAAGCCAATCAAAACAAATTATAAAACTCAATTTTTAATTAACTTAATATTGAAGTATGAAATTGAAAAGAAAAAATAAAAAAAAACACAATAAAATAACTTGAGTCAACCCACCAAACCATGACTCATATAATCTTATAAAAGCAAACCAAAAATTAATCTGAGTGAACTCAAAGTAACCTACCAAACTGGTAACTCAAATTATAAGGTTAAGATGACCAATAGAAAGTAAATCAAACAGATTATAAAGCATAATTTCCAATCAAATCATTATTGAATGATAAAATTAAAAAAAATATCTAAGAAAATAAATAAAAAATGCTTAATTCAACATGAGTTAACTTACCAAACTCGTGACTTAGGTTGTAAGACTAGGATAATCTCATAAAAAGCAAACTAAAATAAATCATGAAACATAATTGCTATTTAATAAAATATTATAAGATGGAATTGAAAAAAATGAAAAAATAGAAAAAGAACTCGAGTCATTTAGGTTAACCAGCCAAACTTGTGATTTAAGTCATGAGATAGAGATGACCCTGAAGAAAGCAAATTAAAACAAACCATTAAACCTAATCCAAAACAAACTAAAAATTGAAGAATAAAATTAAAAAAAAAAAAACATTATTGAAATGGATATTGTTTTGTGAGGTGAAGCACATTAAAAGCATAAATTATGGTATTTTCTAATAAAAATATGAAATTGTTAAAAAAAAATAAAAAATAAATAAAAACATGCTTATTCAGAATACAACTCAAAAGAGAAATTCATCCATTTTCTTATATATATTTCTCAATCCTTAGAATATAAAACAAGTAGTCTATTTATAGGAGAAGAAATGAGAACATTAAAGGACACACTAGAAAATCCAAATGTCATGGAAAATTAGGAGTCTAAACCCAAGAGTCATGAAATTTAAGAGATTCTAATGGACATTCAATGTATATAAATATAGATTTTATAACATTTTCCCTTGAATAACTATTTAATAAAAATACATATCATTAAAACATTGAGAAGGAAAACCTAATGGGAAAAAACCTAAGTGAAAGAAAAATAATATGATATTTTTGTGTGATTTCTGAATACTTTAGAATTTAATAAAAAGTTTAATATAGATACTTGAAGATTTATATTTGAATGTTTTAGGATTCATAAAAATATTAAATTGCCTCATTAAAACCTTGCAAAGTAAAATCCAATAAGAGAAACATAAGAGAAAGAAAATAGTATAATTTGCATTAACTTCACCTCAAAAATACATATCTTATGATAAATTTTTAAGATGAACATTATAATATTATAGACAAGTTTTTTGAAAGTTGAGGCTGATAAAGAATTTGTAAATAAATTTGTTAAATTATCATTTTATCTGGTTTGTTTGATATTAATTTTTCCATTTTATTAAAGCCCTTGAATATAAAAGAACTTTTGTAAGATATGTTTTGTCTTATCTCCTTTAATATAGCCTCTTCTAAGTTGAGTACATGCAACATTATCTTTAAATAATATTGTGAGACTATCTTCAGTGGTTGACAATCTACAATTTTTTTTTATTTGAGATATGTTTTGTCTTGTTTTCTTCAATGTAGCCTCCTCTAAGTTGAGTGATGCAAATAACATTATCTTCAAACAATATTGTGTGACTATCTTCAATGGTTGAGAATCTATAATTTTCTTTTATGTGTTAAATAATTGACTTTAGCTATATACATTCTCGACTTGCTTCATAGATTGCAATAATTTCTGAATAATTTAATGAAGTAGTCACTAATATTTGTTTGACAAATTTTCAAGAAATTGCAATATCTCTATAGGTAAATAGATAATTTGTCTTTGATCTCCATTTATAGGGATCGAAGACATAACCTGTATTTACATATCCAATCAATTATGAATTTGATCGACTATAAAATAACCTTATTTTAGTTGTTCCATAGAGACAGTGAAGTATATATTTGACCTCATTTTAATGTTTTTTTTATAGGAGTGAAATTATATCTTGCTGATAAATTGACTGCAAATATTATATCTAGTCTTGTATAATTTGCAAAATACATGAGTGCTTCAATAGCATTAAGATATGGTACTTTTGGACCAAAAGTTTTCTCATCCTCTTTTAACGATAAAAAAAAAAGATCTTTCTTCATATCAAGTGATCGAACAATTATAAGAATACTTAAAGGATTGATATTGTCTATGTAAAAGTGCCCAGGACCTTTTTTGTATACGTCAATTGATAGACAAATATTTCATTTGAAGGATTTTCAATTTGTAAACCAGATAAAATTTTGTCTCTCCGATATTTTTTATCTCAAATTCATCTTTCAAATAAGTTATGATTTTTATGAGCTTTTTAGGAGTACCAACAAGATTTAAATCATCAACATATACTACAACAATAGTAAATTCGAATGTGATTTTCTTAATAAAAATGCATAGGAAAATCTCATTATTTTCATACCTTTTTTTTAGAAGATATTCATTAAGATAATTATAACATATTCAACCAGATTGCTTTAACCCATATAAAAATCTTTGTAGTTTAATAGAATAAACACTTCAGGGTTTATCATTAAAGACCTTAAGCATTTTTAATCCTTCAAGGATTTTCATTTGAATATCTTTCTCTAATAATCCTATAAATATGTTGTAAATACATATATTAAATACATATCTAGAGTTTCTGAGACTATTAAACCAATCAAGAATTTAAAAGTGATTGCATCCATAACTGGAGAATAAGTTTTCTCATAATCAATGCCAAGTTTTTGTGAAAAACCTTTTGCAATGAGTTACATCTTGTATCAAATAATTCATTATTCTCATTTTTTTTCTAACAAAAACCCACTTATATACATTAGGTATAACACCTTTCTGTATATGAATTACAGGTCTAATTGTTTTATATTTTACAAGTGAGTTTAACTCTTATTAGATTGCTTCTTTCCATATTGGCCACTCATTTCTATATCAATATTCTTTAACAATTTATGGTTCAATTCATCATTATTTCTAGTGATGCCAAAAACAATCTTAAATGCAAGTATGTCATTTATAAAAACTTTATTTAGATTCAAAATCTCTCTTGTGTGAGCATAGTTCATGGAGATCTTATTTTTTCTAGTTATCTTTATCTCTTTAAAAGATGACTTTTCAGGAGGATCAATATTAAAAGATGATTTTAATATAATATTTATCGTTTGTTTTATGGATAAAAAATCTTTAGGGGTACCATTATCTATTTGTTGTAATTTTTATTTTCTAAGATTTTTATTCTTAACACCAATAAGTCTTTCATACTTCAGGCTTAACATAAATTCATTTGTTGCTATGTCGCTTTTTTTTCTTTAGGAATTTCAATTCTAGATGGAGTATTTACAACTAGAATATTGGATTTAACTATCTTTTTATTGTTGGTAAAAACATCTGATAATTGATTTGCAATATTTTATAAATGAATTATTTTTTGAACTTTAAGTTCATATTGATTTGTCATTGCATCAAAATGAGATATCTTCAGGTTAT